>NW_025725481.1:11424461-11724461 GCF_021461395.2 Schistocerca americana | reverse complement strand
TACCCCGTCACCGGCTACGCATGGAAGTGCGTGGGTCGGCCTTCAGACACGCACAGGGAGGAAAAAAGAGAAAGGGAAAGGAAAGAAAAGGGGGTCTCAAACGCCGCAGCGGAGAAAAGGGCAAGGAGAAGAGGGAAGGAAAGGAGAAGGACAGAGGAAGGACGAGGACTTGCAAGTGTAAAAGCAAGGAATTTGGAACAGTTTCGAGTGTCCGTCTCCGGACGTAGGCACATACCGTACTCCCAGAGGGGGAGAAAGGGAAGGAAAGAGTGGTGAGGGGTGGGGGGGCGAAGATGGGGGACGGGGAGGGATGCGGAAAGGGAAGGGAAGGTATGCAGCCCGGAAAGGAAGGAGGGCCACATTAGCTCGGGAGGGCAGGGTGACAAATGCGGACAGTAAGGAAGAATAGGCTGCATTAGCTCAGAGCCACATGTGCACCACGCATGAACTAACACGAAGGAACGGTAACCCCCTTGGGAAGGGGGTGGGGGGGTGGCTATTGTCTGCCTAGAGGGAATGATAATGTAAAGTAGTGCAGGCATTTTAGTGACATTTTTGAGTCTTGTGGTAAATAATTATGAATTACAGGACACTGCTAAATAACCATCTGATACAGTTTGCAACACATACAATAACCCTAGACTGATTGCATCAGCACATCTGAAGAAGCTGTTACCATTTCTGTCAGCAACTGGGGAAGGTGCAAGTGAACTTAATGCACTACTTCAAGCAATATTCATGTGCTGATGGCATTACAACTAAATGTATCCTTTCAAGATGTAATTACATCACTGCTCTTTATAGAAAAAAGTTGACCAGTCTGTAACAACAAAATTTAAAACCCGCCTGAGTTTCAATAGCTTTCTGACATTAGAATGGAGATGTGCTTTTCTCAAAAATAAATGCAAATCTGAAATTATCAAGGCTACAGTACTACCATGACACAGCACATATGGGAACAAACAGCGGACCACCTGCAATGTCAAGCACTTAGGGTGTTTGAGATGAATCTAGTCGCTGCTAGTGTTGCGTATGTCATGCGTCACTTGACTCAAGCTTTGCAGAAGTGCAGCAAATTCAGGCAAGCCACGTGTAGTGAACACAAACCTATAGTGATGCCGAACAAATTGTTCAACAATTGTTCAAAGGGTGATTGTAGGGCTTCTAGTTGCACTTATGTATGCCGTCATGCTTGTCAAAAAGGGCACCACACATTGCTACACACAGAAATAAAACACACAGAAATAAAACACACAAGATGGAACAAGGAAGGATTGTCCTAGTGACATGAAACACAAAAAATGGTATACATCCATCAAGTACATTGCATTACTGCTCACTTATAATCATCCGAGACAAACAAGTGCTGCTTACAACAGTGACAACATGGTTGATAGATAGTAGTGCCTCTGACTTCACGGATGGCACAGTAGAGTATACATTCAAGGAACAGGTGGAATCATATCAGAAACAAAGCAGCACGTCTCTGTTTAAGTTGACTTCTGTATAAACCTCTTCATTTCACCTTCTGTCTGGGATCAAGACAAGATGTCAGTTACCTTCAGCAAAATTAAACAGTGTGTTGGATTTGACACATATAAAACTTATCGATCTAGAATTTCGGTCACCTGGCAAGATCGACAAGTTGCTGAGAGCAAAAGTTTCTCTGTACATTCAGAAGGCAAGGACTATCTCCATAAGAACTGATCATCCAGTGCTTTAAGAGACAGAACTGTGTTGGATTATGTATGTGAAGGAGTATCAAATGGTAGAGCACAAAATGTTTTCAAGGTGGCCATTCATATTACGCTTTGTGAAAACTGACACCGACTTTCTTGAACAAACTGTGGAAGACAGAAGGATTAAATCATGTCTGAGTCGTAGCAACACTTGCACATGTGTGTTGGTTTGGTGGGTCCTGAAGAACGATTGGCGTGTGGACATGTGGCTGGCAAGTTGTTGCTTTTGGCAGACTCCCACTGTCCGGTGCAGGTCCCAAGATGCTGCTGAAGGTTGAATCAGTCATAAGGCCAGATAGCGGTGAGCTGCATGAAGACATACGGACATTGCAAGCAACCAGATTGGCAAGTAACTGGCTTACTCTACAAGCTTAAATTTTATGGCTCCTCAATGATCACCTGAGTGTGTAGGATGCAATAATACCCTGGCTGGAATCCTGCAATGTATGGCTCCTTCACAACTGAGTGGAGTAAAGTGTTGTTCTTTTACATTTGTGTTATCTAAAATTGCATCTGTTACATTAATGCACCTATGAGTGACTGAGTGCATGATCATCAGTCAGTGTTATTAATTACAATTTGTGTTCCAGGTAATATGTCATGCAAGTGTAAGAGTATTCCCTGTTGTAAGTCTCATGAAGGGAATCAATTGTAACGTGATCTATGTCAGAGGCAAAGTGATCTTGGTACATGTGTACACTTGAGTTATCTTATCAGCAGGTGCTGATATTTTCAATTCTGAATAACAGAAATTTTAAACAATGTCAATTACATTGCTAGTCACTTGTGCGTTTTGTTCACATTTTCTACTTCCTGCCCCTTCTTGTGTGAAGCTTTATTTGTGCAGAATTCTGTTCCCATTGGTGTGTGTTGGCAGGGTAGCTTTGGCAGGAAATGATGTGTTCTTGTTCCCTGTGTCCAGAGCAGAGGCATGTTTGCCTTTTGCTATGGTGGCACCTCTGTTGTCGCACGGCGTCTGAGTTGACTGGCAGTCTGCTGCCCCTACCAGTCACTCGAGTGAAGCGAAGTTGCTCATCTGACATGCTCGATGTCAGAGTGCCGCAATTTGGGCAGGAACCAGTAGTCTGTTCAATTCGGTGAATTTATTGAGCTCAGGAGGATAAGGTACATTTATAGAGTCTGAGGTTCCTGCTCATTATAACTAACTACTCGCTTAAATGTTGCATCCTTATTACCAATTCTAAATACATTAAGTTTAAAACCTGTTAGTTACCAGTGTAAACTGTCGACATTTACCTTGGTGCATAGTCATTAGCTAACTCCACTTGGGGAATTTGGCTGCTCATTCCTAGTTGACTGTGATAGCTCTCTGCTCTAGCTCTCAGCCTGCTCTGAATTTTTGACAAATGTATGTTTATTAAATGTCTTTTACTTCTCCCAGCACAACCTGTGATATATGAGCTATCAAATATGATGTTAGGTTTATTGAATTACTAAGCGACACAAGTTAAACATATGATACCCAAAGAAAAGAAGACCTCTCTATGAAGTGCACGAAAAATCTATTTAATGGTTCAGATAGTATTCTAATAAGATTTTTTTCAAGTTCATCTGGCTATGATAATAGCAAGAAGAGTGACTCCATTATCAGTTTAAAAAGGTAATTGGCATGTAACTGCAATAACTAAATATTTTAGACAACTGTAGGTGGTAATTATCATGTTTACTGAATATCAACTGTGGTGTAACTGATCTCTTGGTTAATGTTACATATTTCTCAATGTCTATAGTACCAATGAATGATGGTTACTGCCAGAAAGTCATATTCCAGGTCAAATAGTGGGTTTAAACTTTTATTCACTTTCAGAATTTTTTCTCTTGCATGAAATCTGCTGCAAATACATGAACAATTTCTGCAGAGTGTGACAATGATAGTTCCTTCATCAGGCTTCAATGTACCTGTTGATTTGAGTGGTTCATTCCATGCTATCTCATTCTTGCTCAGTGAAGTGCCATGCCCTAGATCTGTTGCACCCATTACTGTCATTAGCCAGTATGCGAGTATTCTTTGAAAAATTTTTGTGACTGTTCAGTAGGTAATTACATTGTAATAATAGACCCGAGTTACCAGTGCAAATGGAGTTGGAAAGGTTGTGGTGTCAGGAAAGATTGGAGTGAAAAAAATAATAAGTATGAAGTGAAGATATATAGGATATGTAGAAAGGAGTTGATTAATTAAAATGGGGTGTGCAGGGCAGCCCACAGAAGGGCTAAAACCCATGGGCTAATGAAAACTGTGAGCACCCTGGAATGAGGCCAGGAAACAGAGGGGAGAGGGGGGGGGGGGTTCATTACATGCCAAAAAGCTAAACTTCTTTGCTGCTGGTGAAACTCACCCTCTCTCTGACAGTCTCAGTTGTGCTTCCTCTACTTTCACTCACCTGAGCTATAGGACGTGGGGCTTCGTCGGCAACAGGGCCTGATTGACAAAAAAGGAAATTGTGTGTTAATATAAAAAATACTTAATCTGCAAAAGTCAAACAAACAGTTAATAAATGAAGACTGTTTCAACATGACATTACAAAGAACAGAATCAATTATTTCTATCTTTTAGAGTGCCTAGTGATCAGTGAATAACTGAGCATCTAATCTAGTCAATTATGTACGACAGTGAAAATTACTAACCAAGTTCCACAAAGCCGGAACTTTATTCCAGTTGCAAGCTGGCTATCTGAATACTGCCAGGGGCAAATAAACTTTTATTGTCAACATACAATGTAATCCTCCTTTCTTTACTTACAGATGGATACACATAGCCAGGAGACTGTGTAGCAGATGATGTGGGTTGTTTCTCAGGTTCATTCTTCGTAAAGGTGAGGCAGGAAGAAATTTTATGAGTATGGGATCAGGATGGAGTAGAAGACATCATAGGAATGAGGTGGAAGTGTACCATTTGACTGGTACTTCACAATGCTGTCTTGAGACATTCAACAGAGTGCTGCCTGTTGCTGGCATGTTAATAAACCTGAAACAAACTCAGAGCAGATCATCTTGCCCGTGACAGCCATTGTATAGTTTCTGTATAGGGACCACATGACACTGGACAATTTTCCAGTATTCCTGTGCTCTTCACAGCCTTCATAGACCACTGCACAATGGCTCACCAGCCAACCCAAGTCCCAGACTTGACATCGTCTATCTAATTCTGAGTGCCATGTCTATATTAGTAAGAATGCAGCCCACAATATTGGCATCATTAGTGCAACCTACTCTTTAGATACCTACAACAGTGCCTATCAGTTGTTACAAACAGAGTGCTGAACTAGAGTTTCAAGAAATGTTCTCATATTATCAAACATCTTTCATTGGATCAGGGCATTCTTTACCTTGCCTTGCTTTAACATTCACAACTATTCCTCTGAGCACAGCAACATTGGAATCTAGGACATCATCAGTGCAGCTTGCAGTGCTCAGCTTAGCTCATATTAGTGACAACCTTACAGCATAACAGGACTATTGTGATGTTTTTTTGCACTAGGAAGCCATTTAACATGCCCAACATTATAATGTGCCTTCTGTGTTGCAATGACGTTCTGATGTTCATGACAACCTGAGCACATTTCTCACCTTGTCCATGGATCATCCACAATAGGTGGGATGAATGACCATGAGAGTGGGTGGCAGATGGGGCAATGCAGTTCCCTACTGGACTCCCTGTAGAGAGGTGAGGCAGGAAGACAAACACATTGGTCTGGGAAAAGACTGTAGTGAAAGTCTTAATGGGAAATATATTAAGAGCAAAGGGACAGTGATACTGTACGTACATTATCTTCGGATACTTATTAGAAATTCTCTCCAAATGTGTGTGCACATTTCTCCTATGTGTTTCAGTTGTTTCTACTACACTATTTTCTCCTAGCCTCTTAATTTCAGAGGTAATCAGCTCTCATATGTCATAAAGTAAAGCATAGAAACCTTATTCTTGCTGACTATTCTTCATAAATCCCCCTCTCTCCCAGTATTCAAAACACAGCTCCATAAATAATTGTAAACACTTAAATTATGCCAAGAAACTACTAAGACAGCGGAGACAAAATAAGGAAAACAATGCAATTGTCTCCAGTACACCATCTCATGAGGAGGAAGAAAAATAGTACATCGAAAAACGGTATCTGTACACTTGTGATGGCTAATCTCCAACTACAGTCAGGATTTTGACAGAGTCAGGTTTAATAGATACTTGCATTAATTAGCAAAGTTGTTTTGTAAGCTCTATTACTGCAATGCCAGTCATGTCATCCAGCCATAGATACTTAGCCTTAGCTGTGGTAGCTATTATAAATGTAAAAACGTAGCTTTGAATATAAAAGGAGTGATCAAAACACTAATTTTTCTGAACACACTAGTTACAAGACACAGACATCACTTCTCTTCAAGAATAAGTTATCAGTGAAAATATATGTCTAATAGTATATACCTAGCAAATAATGTCATAAAGATAAGTAATATCTTCACTGACTTTGCCACCCACAAAAAAGCAAAATCCTGGAAGTTATTTCTACAAAAGGAGTTCAGAAGACTTCTTATGTTGGTGATATGAGGGCTATGTAGCACTGGAATGGAGACAAGGAAGGGTCTGAATGGGTGAGAAATTTGACTAATGAAGGTTAAAGCAAGGAGGGTTACAGGGACGTTGGATATACTGCAGGGAGAGTTCCTGGCCACAGTTTATCACTGGTCATTCTTGCAGAAAAACAGCTTGTTTCTTGTCATTCCCATGCTGAAATCAGCAAATTGGTTGCAGCTCAGCTTGTATATCACATGACTGGTTTCCCACATATCCCTGCCTTTGGTGGGATATAAGATGTTTGTGACCAGACTGGAGTGGTGGTGGTGGAAAGATGTATGGGACAGGTCTTGCATTTACTTCTATTACAGTGATATGAGCCGTGAAGTAAGGGTTTGTGAGCAGGGATTGTGCTGGGATGGACGAGTATATTGTGTAGGTTTGGTGGACAGAGGAATACCACTGTGGGACGGGTGTGAAGGATAGTAGGCAGGACATTTCTGATTTCAGAGCACAATGACAGTTTGTAGGAACCCTGGCAGAGGATGTAATTCAGTTGTTCCAGTCCTGGGTGGTACTGAGTTACGAGGGGAATAATCCTCTGTGGCCAGATTGTGTGACTTTGGGGGTCATGGGAAACTGCAAAGATAAGACACAGAAGATTTGTTTTTGTACAAGGTTTGGAGGATAATTATTGTCTGAACACTTCATTGAGACCCCCGGTATATTTCGAGGGGGGCCCCTCATCACTGCAGATGTGGCAACCATGGGTGGATAGGCTGTATGGGAGGGACTTCTTGGTATGGACTGGGTGGTAGTTGTCAAAATGAAGGTATTACTTGCAGTTAGTTAGTTTGATATAGGCACAAACAGTGATGTAGCCGTCTTTTGAAGTGTACATCAACACCTATGAAGGTGGCTTGTTGGCTTGAGAAGGTCCTGGTGAAGCAAAGGAGGAGAAGCTGTTGAGGTTCTGGAGGAATGCGTATAGGGTGTCCTCACTCTCGCTCCAGATCACAAAGATGTCTTCAATGAATCTGAATGAGGGGAGGGGTTTTAGGATTCTGGGTGTTTAGGAAGAACTTTTAACCCATACTTAATCACTCACATCCCTGTAATAGACCTAGATGCAAGACCTGTCCCATACATCCCACCACCACCACCACCACCACCACCACCACCACCACCACCACCACCACCACCTACGCCAGCCTGGTCACAAAGGTCACTTACCCCATTGAAGGCAGCGCTACCTGTGAAACCAGTCATGTGCTATATAAGCTAAGATGCAGCCATTGTGCTGCATTATTTGTGGGCATGACAACAAACAAACTGTCTGTCCACATAAATGGCCACATACAAACTGTGGCAAGAAACAAGTTGATACCCTGCTGCTAAGCATGCTGCCCAACTTGACATCCTTCATTTCAACTCTACTATATAGTGAGTAGCGACTCTGTTTCATAATATTCTTTGTTTCAATTCACTTCTTCAGTTTTATGAGTCATTCACCTCAGTTGCGTCTAATTCTATTTCGTGTTTAATTTTAAATGAGCTATTTCTTCTTTACAATTTAATTATTTGATAGATTAAAAAATCTACTTGCCAAGCAGCAGCAGAAACACACAAACACACACACACACACACACACACACACACACACACACACACACACACGAAAGAATGTGATGGGTGATTAGATGTTTTTATCTATCCAATTAACTTACACTGTTTGACAAGAGTGTGAACTTAGCAAGGGCTCATCACATGGGCATGCTACTGTTTTCTTTCTGTGAAATCATCATAATTAATTACAGTGGAAATTGCAAATACATTTTTAAATGTTATTCAAATCTGTAGATAATAGCAAAATCTAATTCTGACTGAAAATGTGTGTTGGTACCAGTAGCATGGATTCAGAAAATGTGCTTTGAAAAAAAGAAAAAATACCTATTGGAGGTAGCAAATTTAGTTTTCAGTGTCAGTTCTGTAATTAGGAAGCCTGTCTTTCCATACTATGAAAAGGAATGTTGCTACTCACCATGTAGCGGAGATGCTGAGTCGCAGATAGACGCAACAGAGAGACTATTGTTGATGAAGGTCTTAATGGCAGTCTTTTTGTTGTGCCTATCTGCAACTCAGCATCTCTGCTATATGGTGAGTAGCAACCTCCCTTCCCATAATACTGTTACATTCCATCCTGAATTTTTCTCTTTCCACACTCTCATAGAAAAACACTTATGTATTTTTATGCCTGAAATGAAATAAGAAAATTTTACACAAGATACTAATTTACCTGATGCTTTGTTCCTGTGGGAAGAAATACAGATGAAGCAAAAGCATCTAAAATCAGAGTGATGAACATTACCTTTTGTACAGAAAATGAAGCATTAGCAGACACTGTATTATTGATAAGTATTGTTTATTACATCCCTGTCCTCTACTCAATGAGAAGATTATGCACTTCAGTGTCCACATGTTCCACAATACAGGTTAACTTTCCATGCAACATGCAACCGAAGGTAGTGCACTCAATAGTGTCTCAACAATACGCTTTTTTAAACTACCACATTCTCTGATTCAACCTACTACATCACCAACAACAAAAAAATAAACTCTAGTTCCACCAGCAGTATCTCATGCAACACATAGTACCATAGGGCAAACAACTGGTAAAATGCCCCTATTGGAGCACATGAAAGATGAATATTTTCCTCTTTAAAATACTGACAGTAGAGTGAGGAACCAACTACCTCAGTCTACATTTTGCCTTCCTCACCAAACGTTTTTGCAATGTGAACATATTCCCACTGTTTTAACACGCAATTACCTAAATTCATTCATCCGGTCTCTCCCTCTAGTGAAGCCTTCATGCTCACCACCTCCCCCTCACTGTCACTGTCACTGTCTATGTATATGGCTCTCCCCCACTGTCTCATTTTTCTCCCACTGATTTACAGTATATCCCACTGACAATGTCACCTCTCTCAATTACACTGTCTGTTTTTGTCTTTCTTTGATAAGTTCACTGACTTCACAACTCCTTAACAGCTCAAAAATAATTCTGGGGCATCCAAGTTAGTTGTTTTTCCTTATACACTAGAGTGTAAGACCTCAGACCAAAATTTTCTCTCTCCCACACTTGTGTGTTCATGTATACCAAGAAGCTGATTTATGGTGTCCCTAAGTCTTCCTGTTTGTCTACACAGGCTCCTATCTCTTTTCCTCCCACTGATTCTATCTTCACAAATCTCTCCTCCTCTTTTACAGACACTGTCTCACTGACTACCAGTATCTCATTTACCTTTCTTTTTAAAGAAATTTCCATGATTTGAATATTACTTGTTCATTTGTTTACACAGTCATGATTTCAACTTTATACCCATTCTGAAGATCATGTTGAAAAATTAAGATTGTTTGACCAGTCTGTGAGTTACTGAAAAAAATATACTTTTGGTCTTGTAAGGTGTGTTCTATTGCAGGATATGAGTATGTGTGAAAGATATGTGATGTGGCTGATATTGTGCACAGTTGAAAACTATAAATGGGTCTATAAAGTTAGAAACATGTTTTTTTTTTTTCAATAACAGAACAACACAGCATGACATACATATTAACATTTCAACAGGCATTCAAGAATGGCTATGAAGCCAATGGCATTATTGTGCAAAATAAAAGCACACTCTTAAGTCAATTGATGGAAATTGGTTTTAAAACATCCCCCACCCCCACAATTGTGTCCCTCATGCTCATTCCCTCATTGTGGAGCATTTGAATGCAATGGAGAAGGTTCAACAATGAAGAATATGAGAACCACAAGCCAAATCAGAAAAATTACTGGTTGGCCTTATGTGCATCATCCACTTGCTTGTCATCGATTAGTGTGTGAACACCACTGATCATTCCTATCCTGCACCATTACTGATGACTAGAAAATGTGTCTTTGTGCTAATTTAAGGGAAGGAATAGAATGGAATGCTTTTGTCTAAACAAGGCAGCAATGCTACAAAACCACGTGATTTCTACTGTTGTGGATTAAGAAAGTTACCCCAACATTGACAGACTGCAGTGATTAGTGGAGCAGATTATATTATTTATGATGACTTAAGTCTCCATTATGTATAGTGTGTGTTTTTTGAACTCGCAGAAAACATTACAGTCTTATGCACCAGCCTAAGATGTTCTGTTTGTCATGAAAGAGTTACTATGGAAATAAGCAGTGAAAGGCTAAGCCTTGAATAACATTTGCCACACTCCGTCCCTTTCTCAATCAGATAGATTTTCTTAAACCTGCAGGACAACTCTGTGCGGAGTTGTGGTGGACACATTGAGTGAGAATGTCAGTGAGGGGATGGGGTGGGGTGGCACAGGATGTAATATAGAAGGCACAGGGACAGATACGGGGATATGGACGGAGCTATGCTTGAGGAAGGCAGCACACGGGTAATGAGTAATGAGGGAGGGAGGATTGTGGAACTTAAGGATGAGTTAAGGGGAACTCCCATTTGTTTAAATTAGGGAAGTTGATATGGGAGTGGACGGGGTGACAGAATTGGAGATGGGTATCGAGTATGCAGTACACAGTTTGTGAAGCTACAACCAAGTCAGGCATTTTGTACTCAGTAGCATATTGTCAATGCGTAGTCAATAACCCTCTTGGCAGGTGAGGGATAACTGGGGCACCCAGGCTATTTCACACGTCACGTCAGTGAGGTTGCAAAATACTGATTCAGGAGAGAAGAAGGATTACAGGGACAATATTCTTCATTTCGAGACATGATGATGCGGTTTCAAATCACTGGACATGAATGTGGTTAACTTGATCCAGTCCCCAATAAGATTGGCAATTTTTCTCTTTAAGAAGCTCAACTATGCTGAGTGATTGTTTTATACATAAATATATTTATCTCAAGGTGATAATTTTAATATGAGCCACGACTACGGAATAAGGGGACTGTGATCTTAACATTGCTAATTATTGTAGTGTGCCAATTTGTAATGTTAGCTCACCTTTACAATGACTTATTTTAAAATGTCAATTTGGTACTTAGAAATTTGTCTTCTTTCTCTTTCATCACGTTTCCCTCACAATCTACCACCGCATACATGTTAAACACAACTGCATATTTGTGACCAATCTTTTGTAGTTACAAAGGCACTGCCAATTTTCAGTATGAATTATGTACCATGTAATTAACATCCAGTGTCAAGTTCAAGTATAAACTTTTGAACAACTGTTTCACTAAAATAGTTTAGCAAGAAAAATATGGAAAAAATACCACATAAGAAAATATTAAAGCGATAACTTTAGCATGTAATTAAGCTACTGAATAAAGCAAAAATCTCACCTGCCAGTACCTCCTCTGGGTGTACCTCTTCCTGTTCCTGCAAAAAAAAAATTAAAAAGCTGAATAACTTTACATGAACTGAATTTAAGCATAAATGAAACACCTTCAAATGTGTCAGTGGTATGTTATCTCACTGCACATGCTCATCTCAGTGTTAGTAAGTTGGTAAATTATATAATGACAGATTACGAATCAGGTGCAGTGACAAGTAGATACATGTGAAATTTTATTAAAGTGCAATTGACGAAAACTGCATAATAATACAAATGAAGAATCACAAAATATTTCTATTTCAATTGAGCATAACTGTCTGAATTCACTAGAGCTGCCAGCTGCCACTTACAGCCACTGCCAAGGTGCAGGACTAAGGAGCCCACAAAACACAAGTCAACATGGTGGGAATGTAGACTACAGCTGCTAGATCCATGAAGGCTGGTGCAAGGATAATGCCAGTGACTGAAATAGAAGTACAGAATAGTTTGCTGGAAAGAACACCCCTCAAATATGACCTGGTGGAGTAGTCTGAAGGATCGTGGAAGGAGAAGTGAATAACAGACCATTATAAAATTACAGATCATAGAGATAGTGATAGGGTTTATTATGCCTATATCTGCTGCTACCAGGACAGAAATTTGAAATTGATTCTTGGTCTCAGAGAGCCATCTGAGGTTGGCCCACACAACAGAAGAGGGTGTGGAACAGTTAAGAGAACTAGTAAATGGACATTTGAAAATTTGTGTCTGATGCAGCTGAATCATGTCCACACTTGCTTAGAGGCCTGTGGGAGCCACATTGGACAGGTTCTCTAACGGTTGTCTTGTCTCAGCATGTTGAGTGCTGTAATGTACTGTACAGGATTTCCGGCCTCGAGTCTGTATGATCCATTTTGCTCATTATTCTCTTAGGGGTAGTTTGCTGCAGTTTCTTCCTTTCTTCTTCTTCTTCTTCATTTTCATTTTATGAGTCAGGGATTCTTGCCCGCTCTGGTTTTACAGTTGTCTCCACAATCTCCTGGGCTGTCCTCCAACTCTTCTGCCGCTCAGCGTGTACTCCTACATTACCTGTGTTAAGTCTGGTTTTGTATCTTTTTAAATGTTTTATTACATATTAATCTTATATTTAGTCTTTCCTAATATCTTAATTGCGGATTGTATCCACCCTCACACCATCTTTAATACTCCTTTAAGATCTCATTTCCGCCGCCTGTATTTCCCTCAGTTGGTTTTGCGTTTTTTTTTTTGTTTTGTTTTAGGGCGCAAAACTGCTATGGTCATTAGCGCCCAATCTGTGACTTAGGTAAAAGTAAAAT
Source organism: Schistocerca americana (assembly GCF_021461395.2). NCBI lineage: Eukaryota > Metazoa > Arthropoda > Insecta > Orthoptera > Acrididae > Schistocerca > Schistocerca americana. Next base: position 11,711,537 of record NW_025725481.1, on the reverse strand, counting down.
ACGAAAATGGAACCAGCAGCTAAGGGAGCGAAACTCAAAAAATTGGAGAAACTAAAAGCAGGAGTACAGCATGAAAAACCACTAGAGAAAGGGTTTGGTTGTCCCCAAAAAGGGCTTCAAATGACCGACGTCATCTCACTGCCACTAATAAACTCAAGAACGCGATCAGCTGAGCGCGTTATCTGCTAAAATTGACGATATTTCAGGCGACAGCTGTAGACGGGCGCGTAACAGAGTAAAATAGGGGCACTTGAGTAAATGGTGTCTCACTGTCCACAGCTGAGAGCAGTGGGGACAGAGTGGGGGAGGATCACCGCTTAAAAGATGTCGATGGCTAAAAACACAGTGCCCTATCCGGAGTCTAGTTAATATTACCTCCTCCCGACGACGCATTCGGGAGGAAGAGGTTTAAGCACAGGGAAGAGCTTTCATGTCCCGCAATTATGGGGAAGTGTTGACCAATGTGCATGCCATAAAAGAACAAAACGATGACATAAAACACTCCATAGATCGGTGAAGGGAATCGTGTGAATAGCTGGCCGAAGAAGAGAGACTGCAGCCTTGGCTGCTATATCGGCCGCCTCATTTCCACAGATACCAACGTGTCCTGGGATCCAGAGGAACACCACCGAGACGCCCCCAAAGGGAGCAAGTGGAGGCAGTCCTGAATCCGGTGGACAGGGTAGAGAGCTTGGAGACTGAGGAGAGAGCTGAGAGAATCTGTACACATAACATACTGTATCCGCTGATGGTGACGGATTTATTGGACAGCCTGGAGAACAGTGTAAAGCTCCGCAGTATAAACGGAACACTGATCGGGAAGCCGAAATCGATTTGGGGTGTCGCCAACAATATAGGCACTCCCTACACAAAATGATGTATTTGATCCATCAGTGTAAATAAATGTGGCATCCTTCATTTGTGCACATTGAGCAGAAAATGCCCGACAATAAACAAGTGAAGGGGTACCATCCTTCAGAAACTGACAAAGATCACGGAGCAAGCAGGTCTGGGGATGGAGCCAAGGTGGTGCTGTACCCCCAGTTCTCAAGAAAGTTTTAGGAAAGCGGAAGGAAAGAGAATGGAGCAGTTGACGGAAGCGGACTCCCGGTGGTAGTATGGAGGAAGGGTGGCCTGCATACCCTACATCAAAGGAGGCGTCGAAGAAAATGTCATGGACTGGATTAGCAGGCATGGAAGACAAATGGCTAGCATAAAGACTCAGAAGGACTGCTCGCCAATTGGACAGCGGAGGTTCAGCAGTCTCAGCATAAAGGCTTTCCACAGGGCTGGTGTAAAAAGCTGTAGATACTAAACGTAATCCACGGTTTTTTTTTTTGGTGGGGTTTAAGGGTGCTCAACTACTTAGGTCATTAGCGCCCAGTCACAGTTGTTAGAGCACATGGAATCTAGTAAAGCTCAAGGGGAGGGGGGGGGGGGGGGGGGACACCAGAAAGTCCTGACAAAGATGAAGATAAAAGACGTATAAAAGTTAGATGTCTTTGGACAAGCCAGTCAAAGTTATAAAAAGCAGAACACGAGCAGCTGCTCGAGCGTCATCAGCTAAATTATCCGGTAAAGTAGATGGCAGGGACAGGACAACACAAGATTGACAAAATCGGGGACACGACAATAAAACATGGCACACTGTTAATGCTTGACCACAAGGGCACTGCGGGGCTGGGTCACCGGAGATCAGGTAGCGGTGGCTAAGCTGGCAATGCCCAATCCACAACCTAGTCAGAAGGACCTCTTCTCGCCGAGATGGTCGGGAGGAGGATGTCCAAGCAGTTGGGAGCAGTTTTACTGCCCGGAGCTTGTTTCCTTGGAGGAATGACCAAGCATCTCACCACAACGACACAAGCCTCTTACAAACAACCCCATGAACGTCAGATAACGGGACGCAATGGGAGGCTGGCCGAGGCAGGAGGACTGCAGCCTCATTCCCAGGCACTCCTAAATGCCCGGGAACCCACAGAAAACTGACAGGAGACCCTCATCAGCGAAAGAATGGAGGGACTGCTGGATCCGTTGCACCAAAGGATGGACCGGATAGGGAGCTCCAAGGCTCTTAAGAGCACTGAGGAAATCAGAGCAGAGTGTATATGATGAATGGTGGTGGCGGCGGGCATACTCAACGGCCTGATGGAGAGCAAAAAGCTCGGCCGTAAAGCTGGAACATTGGTTGAGGAGCCAGTATTTAAAGGTGGCGGCCCCAACGACAAAGGCACAGCCGACACCATCGTCAGTTTTGGAGCCATCGGTGTAAATAAAGGTGTGACCAGCAAGTCGTGCACGAAGTTCGACAAACTGTGAGCAATACACATCAGCCGGAGTACCCTCCTTCAGGACTGAGCTGAGGTCGAGATAAATATGAACCAGAGCCTGGAGCCAAGGTGGTGTCGGGCTCTCACCCTCTCTGAAGGTGGTAGGGAGGGCAAAACCCAATTGTCGAAGCAGGTGATTGAAGCGGACTCCAGGGGGCAGCAGGGCAGTCAGATACAACCCATACTGACGGTCGAGAGAATCGGCAAATGAGGACTGGAAAGAGGGCTGGTCGGGCATTGACAACAGCTGGCAGGGATACCGACAAAGCAGTACGTCGCGCCGGTAGGTCAATGGTAATTCGGCAGCTTCAGCATAAAGACTCTCGACGGGACTAGTGTAGAAGGCTCCGGTCGCAAGACGTAACCCCCGATGGTGGATGGAGTTGAGACGGCGTAAGAGGGATGGCCGAGCAGACAAGTAGACGAGGCTCCCACAATCCAGCTTTGATCGGACTATGGGCCAATACAAGTGAAGCAGGACAGTGCGATCCACTCCCCAAGATGAATCACTAAGCACTCTGAGGACATTAAGGAATGTGTACAATGGGCAGCCAAATAAGAGACGTGTGGAGACCAACGAAGTTTCCTGTCCAATGTGAGCCCTAGAAACTTAGTTGTTTCCACGAAAGGGAGAACAACGGGACCGAGATGTAAGGACGGCAGAAGGAACGCTTTATATCGCCAAAAGTTGATACAAACTGTCTTCTCTTCAGAGAAACGGAAGCCATTTGCCACACTTCATGAGTATAGGCTGTCTAGACAACGCTGAAGGCAGCGCTCCAGGAGGCATGTTCTCTGGGCACTGCAGTAGATAGCGAAGTCATCGACAAAGAGAGAGCCTGAGACATTAGGTGCAATGCAATCCATAATTGGATTGATCGCGATGGCAAAAAGGGCTACACTCAAGATGGAGCCCTGAGGCACTCCGTTCTCCTGGAGGAAGACGTCGGACAATACGGAACCCACACGTACACTTAACTTTCGATCTGTTAAAAAGGAATCAATAAAAAGGGGCAGGCGACCGCGTAGACCCCACCTGTGCATAGTGCAGAGGATACCTCCTCTCCAACAGGTATCATAAGCCTTCTCCAAATCGAAGAACACAGCTACCGTTTGGCGCTTTCGCAACAAGTTGTTCATGATGAATGTCGACAAGGTCAACAGCGGAGCGGCGGTGACGAAAGCCGCATTGAACATTGGTAAGTAGCAGTCGAGATTCAAGAATCCAAACTAACCGAGCGTTAACCATGCGCTCCATCACGTTACAGACACAGCTTGTAAGAGAAATGGGGCGGTAACTAGAAGGAAGGTGTCTATCCTTCCCAGGTTTGGGTATAGGAACAACGATGGTGTCACGCCAACGCATGGGGACTTGACCTTCGGTCCAGACGCGATTGTAGGTACGAAGAAGGAAGCTTTTGCCTGCCGGAGAAAGGTGTGCCAGCATCTGAACGTGAATGGCATCTGGCCCCGGAGCTGAGCAACGGGACAGTGCAAGTGCACGTTCGAGTTCCCGCATAGTAAAGGGGGCACTATAAGTTTCCAGATTCAGCGAGTGAAAGGAAGGTCGCCGAGCCTCTTCTGCCTCTTTCCTGGGAAGGAAGGCAGGGTGGTAATGGGCGGAGCTTGAAACCTCCGCGAAAAAGCGGCGAAGGCGTTGGAGACAGCCACAGGATCAACAAGGACCTCATTACCTGAGGTCAGGCCAGGTACCGAGGAGTGGGCCTTAATGCCCGACAGCCGGCGCAGGCCACCCCAGACGATAGAAGAGGGAGTAAAACTGTTAAAGGAGCTGATGAAAGAGGCCCAACAAGCTTTTTTGCTGTCTTTGATGACTCTACGGCATTGCGCTCGGAGTCGTTAGTATCCAATACAATTCGCAAACGTAGGATGGCGGCGAAAGGTGCGTAGAACACGTCGTCCAGCACGTGACGTGAAGAAGAGGTAGTACGAGGATTGGAACGTTGGGCAGCGTTGATGATATTAGCCGTGAAATATTCAACCTGACTGTCACAACTGAGAAAATCGTGGTCCGGAAAGGTCGCCAGGGAGGAGTAAAGTCACCAGTCAGCTTTTGGTATGTTCCTGCTCGAAGGACGTGGGGATGGGGTGTGGTGCAGGAGACGAACGACACAGGGGAAGTGGTCGCTCAAATAGGTGTCAGAAAGGACATACCACTCGAATCGACGGGCAAGAGTGGTAGAACAGATCTAGAGGTCCAAGTGGGGGTAGGTACGAGTAGAGTCCGAGAGGAAAGTCGGGGCGCCAGTATTGAGGCAGACAAGATTGAGATGGTTGAAGACATCCGCCAAGAGGGAGCTTCTCTGACAGGATGCAGGAGAGCCCCAAAGGGGACGATGGGCATTGAAGTCGCCAAACAATAAAAACTGCGGAGGAAGCTGAACAATCAGGTGCATCATGTCAGCCCGACTAACTGCGGATGACGATGAAGTGTAGACGGTACAAACAGAAAAAGTAAAGGCAGAAAGAGTAATACGGAAAGCTATTGCTTGGAGTGGGGTGGTCAATGGGATGGGATGGTAATAGACATCGTCCCGAACGAGCAACATGACCCCACCATGAGCTGGAATACCGTCCACAGGGGTGAGGTCATACCACTCCGAGGTATAGTGGGTAAAAGCAATACGGTCAGTCAACTTGGTTTCCAGGAGACCAAGGACGAGCGGACAGTGCAGGCAGAGGAGCAGTTGTAATTCCTCCCGATTAGATCGAATACCTCTTATGTTCCAATGTAGCAAAGCCATCGCTAGTCAGAAAAAAGGGGGAATGAAACAGGGGAAGAGCTGGTCACCTCGACGGCCGCAGAGGGCCAGGTTATGAGGGAACAACGCTACAACCGGCGGGAGGCGGATCCTGTTCCATCGAGTCATCGCCAGCTGCGGCCGCTGTCCTGGGTTGCGTAGGAGGGGCAGTATCATTCGCCGACGAGAGGCCAGCTGAGCGCCTGGCAGCAGAGCGTCCCGGCCAAACTGAGGACGGCCGGGAGCAGCGACTCATGGATGGAGCGTCAGACAAAACGCGCCGGGGTGGAGAGGGGGATAAAGACTTCTTCTTGGAGGCCTTCTTGGAAGTCTGATGAGGCACGGGGATGGTATGCTGGACCCGAAGAAGGCCCTCACGCACGGGCGCCATTTTGGAATGCCGGACCTTGGAAGCCGGGGTCTGGAACATTTGCCCGATGGACGCCTGAGAAGAGGATCGCTTCTCAGGTGGTGGAGGGGGAGGAGGAGGAGGAATGGTGGCCCCTGGGGCAGAGGGGGCAGGGGCCACGAGGGAGGAGGATTTGGAAGGGAGGGATTTGGGAGGCGGAGGCATAAACCCCAGATGGGGTGAGGAGGTGGAGGGGGGACAGGATAGGGGTGAGGATACTGTGCAAGGAGGCAACACGACTGAGGCCAACGATATTGCCAACGTCACGGGATGGAGGTGGTCATACTTCTTCCTGGCCTCAGAAAAAGAGAGATGATCCAAAGCTTTTAATTCTTGAATCTTCTTCTCCATCTGATACGCGGGACAGTCTATAGATCTAGGTGAGTGGATGCCAGGACAATTGATGCACCAAGGTGGTGAAGTGCATGTATGTTCCTCACGAAGAGGACGTCCACAATCGCCACAAAGGGGCTCAGCCTCACACCGTGACGACATGTGCCCAAAGCGCAAACACCGAAAGCAGCGCATAGGAGGTGGGACGTAAGGTGCCACGTCGCACCGGTAGCACATCACCTTTACCTTCTCCGGGAGAATGTCCCCCTCGAATGCGAGGATAAAGGCCCCGGTGTCAATGCAACAGTCTTTGGAGCCGCGCTGGACTCGCCGCACGAAATGCACGCCTCAGCACTCCAGGTTGGCCCTGAGCTCCTCATCAGATTGCAGCAGGAGGTCCTCATGAAAAATAACCCACTGCATCCTATTCAGTGCCAGATGCGGGACAATGGATACTGGGATGTGCCCTAGTCAGCCACATGCTGGAGTGCCGCCGACTGTGTGGCGGAGGTGGTCTTTATATGAACGGACCCCGAACGCATTTTACTGAGAGCCTTGATTTCCCCAAAGGTGTCCTAGATGTGCTGGACAAAGAATATGGGCTTGGAGGTGGCGAACGTCCCCCCCATCGGTCCGAGAACAGACTAAATAGCGGGGGAAGTATATCGCCCCAAGCCGGCGAGCCTGTCCTTCCTCCCAGGGAGTGGCCAAGGGGGAAAGGGCAGGAGTACCAGAACCAGAGACAGTACCTTTCTTTTCAAAAGACTCGGCCGCAGATCGACCTGATACATTTTGACATTTCATCTACAAAACATCCGCCCCAATACCACCCACTCCAACCAGGGGCTCTCCCCACGGGCGCCACCCAGCCTCAACAAGGGCCACCTGGCAGGATGACCATTGCTGGGAGTCCTGATGCCCCAAGGAGACGGGCATCTACTCCTTGGCCGACGTGGGGAGGGTGCAGTTCAGGTATCGGCAGTACGATCCCTGTGTTGTCAGGGGGCTACAACCTAGAGGGTACATGACGACCCCACCACAATGGGCTGGCTACCGTGCTGGATTTCGGGTGCCATGGAAAGTCCATCATCATCGTAGGTGCAAATGGGGACGCACTATGGGCATAACTTGTGCAACCCATCAGGTGTTTAGGCCAAATTTGAGGAATAGTGGGTGTGGTTACAATGCAGTTACAATGCTGAGTGCCAAGGTCTTAGTGCACTGAGGACCAGTGATACACCACGTAAGGTGTCCTTCCCCAAAAGGTTCGTACTTCTGTAGAATTTGGAAAATGGAGGTCAAACCCCAAGGAGGACCATCACATGGAAGGCCGAAATGGTTGAAAATCCTTTTAGTCGCCTCTTACGACAGGCAGGAATACCTCGGGCCTATTCTTACCGCACACCCACAGGGGGAAGACTACTTGATTGTGGGGAGTTATTACTATGTGCAGTAGCACACCAGATGTCATTCAGATTTTGGGTAAAGAGAGATTTTGCATAGATCTGCATATCCACAGTTGGAATAATGGAAGGAAATGGCAGTAAGTATCTGCTTCTCTAGCCAAACGGTCAGCCAGTCCATTCCCTGGGTTGCTCAAATGACTTGGAACCCAGAGAAAGACATCTGAACAGGTGGCACACTCGTGGGCCAAGAGAAGGGCACGTATAGCAGAGACCGAAGGATGAGGTCGATGGCCAGCAGGCTGCTCGTTGGATCTGAACACATTAAAACACTGTGGAGGGAGACCTGAGATAAAAAAGGAGGGCTCTGTGAATTTCCAGAAACTCTGCTGTGAACACACTAATTGATCCTGACAAAAAATGGTGTTCTAAGGCAGTAGGAGACATGAAAGTGTATCCCACCTTATCTACTGCCTTAGAACTATCAGTGTGAAAAATTGTGGCACCCTAGAACACTCCAAGGATGGCACATACAAGACGGTGGAGAATTAAAGAGTTGACACGAATCTTTGGACCCTGGAATAGATCAGTCATAATTCATGGTCTAGTTACCATCCATGGGTGGGAGGGGTATGGGAGGAAAGATGTGAAGTACATTACAGCGAGTGGAGACGGGGATCCCGACATAAGGAAGTGATACGCATGCCAACCGGCAATCCCACACAAGAACGGGTGTCAGGAGGGAGACAGTCCTCAATGGCGAAGAGTACAGGATACATCGGATGGTCAGGGAATTGGCGAATGATGACTGATTAAGAAAGTAGTAGTTTGCTCAGTCATGTGTGTAGAGGGGGAATCCCCACTTCTGTGAGGAGACTATCAATGGGAAAGCCAGCAATAGCCAGATGAACCCCACAATGGTGAAGAGGGTCAAGCAGTTTCAAAGTGGAAGGAGCTGCTGAGCCATAAACCTGACCACCACAACAGTCTGGAGAAGACCAGGCCACAGTAAAGATGGAGAAAAGTGACACAGTCTGCACCCCAAGATGCAAGGGCCAGGAGGTGGAGAGCATTAAGCTTCCATATACATACAGTATTTAGGTGGCAAATGAAGGGCAGCCATGTCAGCTGGTTATCAAAAGTAAGGCCCAAGAAACAGGACTGTGCTACAACATCGAGAAGCTGTTCACCTAAATAAAATTCTGAGTTGGGGTGTACTGTGAATCAGCGATAAAAATGCATTACCCACATTTTTTTTGGGAGAATCCTGGAACCAATAGGAGATGGCCCATGCAGAGGCCCATGGGATGGCATCTTAGAGCAGACACTCGCCAGATGCTACTTAGTGGGAGCTGCATCATATGCAAAAATCATCGACATACAATGCCAGAGTAACCAGAGGCCCAATAAGGGTCACAAGCCCGTGGACTGCTAGGAGGAAGAGTGTGACACTTACCACAGAACCATGTGGGATACCATTCTGCAGAATTCCAGGGGTGCTGAGGGAAGTTCCAACTTGGAACCAGAAGAGCCGCTCAGAGGAAAACTCATGGATAAAAATCTGAAGGGGCACATGGAAGCCTCAGTCATGGTTGGTAACTAAAATGTGATGGCACCAAGCCATGTTGTGTGCCACATGTAGGTAAAAAGAAGACCACAACTAGGCACTGGTGGTGAGTAAAAGCCTGTTGCGTAACTTTTTCCAACCCAAGTAAATGATCAGTTGGAGATCATTTCACTTGGAAGCCACAGAGATATAGGGACAAAAGGCCCGGAGTTTCTAGTACACAACATAATGTGTAGCTAACTATCCTCTTGAGAAGTTTACATAGTACATTTGTCTGGTTAATTGGGTGGTAGCTGTCGAGGCCATTGGGTTCTTTCTGGCCTTAAGGACAGGGAGAACTATACTGTTTCATCATTGTGACAGAAAAGCAGCTGTGAACCTAATGCAGTTGAAGATAATAGACCATCTGGTTGCGGACAGAATATGGGCCAGCTGCCATGTCTCATGAAGAGGTAAGAGCCTGCTTGACTATAGCACTCACTTAGTGTTGTGTGTTATGAACAGATTGGTTTGGGGGGGGGGGGGGGGGGGCATAGTGAACACTGCATTTCTGCTGGAGAAATGTAGGAGGACAGGAAGATGATGCCAATACCGTCCCAAAGTGTCGTGTAGCAAGGTGTTCTGCGAGGACCGATGGATCAGTGCACAAATCACCGTTAAGGTTAAGGCAATGGAATACTGACTGTCGCTGGCAGCCAAGAACAGTACGGAGCTTGGACTGAACCTGCAATGAAGAGGCATATGTCCCCGGAGGGGCACATATTTCTCCCAGCATTCCTTTTTACACTACTTAATAAGGTAATGAGCCTTCGCATGAACACACTTAAAAGCGAAGAGGTTCGTCTTTGAAATGTATTGCTTAAAATGCTGCAGTGCACGTCAGCAGTTATAAACAGTGACTGTGACATCCTTGGCCCACCAAAGTACCCATCAACGATGAGGGGACATGTTGATTGGGGGGGGGGGGGCGGCAGCAGTGTGAAGAACAGTGGCAGAGATGCCTTGCAGACCACATCAATGCAATTCGACAGGGAGGTGTAGAGGTGCACAGCAGATGTATACAAAGGGCAATTGGCCCTGCGGAATTCGTAACTTGGGGGCCTGTCTGCCTGGCGGCGGCAGGGGAACAATAGAACCACTGGAAAGTGGTCACTGTCACAAACATCATCATGGGCTGACAAATGTAGGGAAGCAATGAGAGCAGGAGAGGTGATCGTGAGATTGGTAGTGGTAAAGGTGCCATTAAGAGCATTGAATTGGGTAGGGGATCCCTCATTGAGGAGACACAAATTCAGGTCAGTAATAAGCTGGTCAATTAGGAGACCCCTACCCATTGAAGTGTCACTCTCCCACACTGGGTGGTGGCTATTGAAGTCCCAAGGATGAGAAACGGGGTGTGAATTGCTGGATTAAGGTACACAGTGCAAAGTAAGGAATTATTGTACCTGGAGGGAGGTCGACACTGCAAATGGTGATTGCCAGAGACATATGCACTCTAAACACTATAGCTTCCAGGTAGGTACTTAGTGGGATCCGGTGACTACGACATTGGAGTGAACCAAAGTGCAGATCCCACCAGATGCTTCCCTGGGGCCAGTACAGTTCCGACAGAAGGTTGCATTTCTGGTAGGTGAGGATAGTAACTTTGGCAATTTCAGTGGATGACTGTGTGGCCAGAATCCAGATTACACAAAAAAAAAAAAAAAAAAAAAATGAGGATACCATGTCACTTGGTCAGTGGCCTTCACCTACAAGGGTGAGGTGACATCCGTAAATAAGATAAGATCTCAGGCACAGGTTGCAAGGCAGGAGGTAGCATTACTGGGGACAGCGGTTGGGGGGGGGGGGGCACCTTGTCTTAGGATTTATGTTTCTTCCTGTCCGTTTTCTCCTCCTCCTATTCCTATTTCAGAGCTGGAGGAGGGTAGAGCACAGAGGGAGTACAGGTGACTGAAAGAGAGCGGGTGACCTTTGGATGAACAAACGCACTGTGAGTGATGGTAGGAGTCTTCCAGCCTGAACTGAGCTGGGCAAAGGGGCCTTGTAAGGGAGCCCAATCACTGGCAGGTGCCAGAGAAGGGGCGCACTTCTTCAGCTGGAGAGAGGGAGCAGACCCAGACAGGAGGTTGTGGCAACTGCATGGGTAGGGGGAGGGAGAGGGGATAGGTGGATGGGGCTGGGCAAGGGAGAGGTAGGAGGAGGAAATGAAGTAAAAGAGAGAGAAGTTGAAGATAGTGACACTGGATGGAGTATCTCATACTTTTGGTAACCCCCAGTATAAGACAGGCGATTCGATGACTTGTATTCTTGGATCTCCTTCCTCTCTTATACGCCGGGCAAATTTGGCGAGTGAGGGGAGTGGCTTTCAGTACATTTGTCACACACAGGTGTCAGAACACAGGGGCTTCCCTCATGGAATGGTTGTCCACAGTGAGTGTACAGAGGGTCTACCATTCACCAGGAAAACATATGCCCAAATTGCAGCCACCAGAAGCACCGCATAGGTGGTGGGGTGTATGGCTTCACATCACAACTTCGGCACATAACCTTGACTTTCTCTGGGAGGGTATCCCCCAAAAAAGCTAGAATGAAGGCACCAGTATGGATGCGGTTGTCTTTGTGGCCCTTCTCCACATGCCAAACCAAATTCACACCTCTCCAGATTAGCCCAGAGTTCCTAATCCTTTTGCAGGGTGAGATCCCAATGAAAAATCACTCTCTACACCATATTCAGAGATTAGTGAGGGATAAAACAAACTGGGACATTGCCAATATGATCACAGGTGCAAAGAGCTGCCGATTGGGTGGCAGAAGATGCTCTGATCCAGAAAGTTTTCCTCAATATTTTCCACAAAAACAATGGCATTGTGGCAATGAATGTGTCCCTGTCTGTCCTCGTACAGATGAGGTAATGGGGGAAGTGTATCATACAAAGATGGCTAGCCTGGCCATCCTCCCATGGTGTAGCCAGGGAAGCAGAGGTTGCTGGGTAACATGAAGCACCATTCAATGATTGTTCACCATTCAAAGAAGCAGCCATTTGAGATCGGCCAGATCTTTGCAGATCCATACGCTTCATGCATCAAGCATCCCCCAAATACCAGCCATTCTGACCATGGGCTCTCCCGAAGGGTGCCACCCACCCAAACCAAGGGCCATCTAGCACGGTGGCTATAGGTGGGAGTTCTGATGCTCCAAGAAGACAAGCAACCACTCCTTGGCATACATGGGGAGTGAACAATTCAGGAATCAGGAGAGTGATTCCTGTGTTGTCAGGGATCTCAGCCAGATGGGTACATAACAGACCCATCACACAGACTGGCTATGTGTGCTGGTGACCTAGCTGGGTTGAAGGGGGCAACAGGGGGAAGGCAAGAGGAATCCACACCGCAGATGCCAGGGAGCGAGTTGTTCCCCAAACGGCTCACATTAAACAAAAACAGGAAATTTTGAAGTGGAGGTAAAACTCAATTGGGGACGTAAAAACCAAGAAACATGAATGAACAGGCAGAGGAAAGCAAATTGTAAACAATAAAGGAAACCAGGTGGATAGCCATGTCAAGATGAATCAGAGCACCAAGAAAGGGGTAGGAGAAGGTAACTGGGAGTGAGCAAGGATAGGGAGGGAGGGCAGGGTGACAAATGCGGACAGTAAGGAAGAATAGGCTGCATTAGCTCAGAGCCACATGTGCACCACGCATGAACTAACACGAAGGAACTGTAACCCCCTTGGGAAGGGGGTGGGGGGGGTGGCTATTGTCTGCCTAGAGGGAATGATAATGTAAAGTAGTGCAGGCATTTTAGTGACATTTTTGAGTCTTGTGGTAAATAATTATGAATTACAGGACACTGCTAAATAACCATTTGATACAGTTTGCAACACATACAATAACCCTAGACTGATTGCATCAGCACATCTGAAGAAGCTGTTACCATTTCTGTCAGCAACTGGGGAAGGTGCAAGTGAACTTAATGCACTACTTCAAGCAATATTCATGTGCTGATGGCATTACAACTAAATGTATCCTTTCAAGATGTAATTACATCACTGCTCTTTATAGAAAAAAGTTGACCAGTCTGTAACAACAAAATTTAAAACCCGCCTGAGTTTCAATAGCTTTCTGACATTAGAATGGAGATGTGCTTTTCTCAAAAATAAATGCAAATCTGAAATTATCAAGGCTACAGTACTACCATGACACAGCACATATGGGAACAAACAGTGGACCACCTGCAATGTCAAGCACTTAGGGTGTTTGAGATGAATCTAGTCGCTGCTAGTGTTGCGTATGTCATGCGTCACTTGACTCAAGCTTTGCAGAAGTGCAGCAAATTCAGGCAAGCCACGTGTAGTGAACACAAACCTATAGTGATGCCGAACAAATTGTTCAACAATTGTTCAAAGGGTGATTGTAGGGCTTCTAGTTGCACTTATGTATGCCGTCATGCTTGTCAAAAAGGGCACCACACATTGCTACACACAGAAATAAAACACACAAGATGGAACAAGGAAGGATTGTCCTAGTGACATGAAACACAAAAAATGGTATACATCCATCAAGTACATTGCATTACTGCTCACTTATAATCATCCGAGACAAACAAGTGCTGCTTACAACAGTGACAACATGGTTGATAGATAGTAGTGCCTCTGACTTCACGGATGGCACAGTAGAGTATACATTCAAGGAACAGGTGGAATCATATCAGAAACAAAGCAGCACGTCTCTGTTTAAGTTGACTTCTGTATAAACCTCTTCATTTCACCTTCTGTCTGGGATCAAGACAAGATGTCAGTTACCTTCAGCAAAATTAAACAGTGTGTTGGATTTGACACATATAAAACTTATCGATCTAGAATTTCGGTCACCTGGCAAGATCGACAAGTTGCTGAGAGCAAAAGTTTCTCTGTACATTCAGAAGGCGAGGACTATCTCCATAAGAACTGATCATCCAGTGCTTTAAGAGACAGAACTGTGTTGGATTATGTATGTGAAGGAGTATCAAATGGTAGAGCACAAAATGTTTTCAAGGTGGCCATTCATATTACGCTTTGTGAAAACTGACACCGACTTTCTTGAACAAACTGTGGAAGACAGAAGGATTAAATCATGTCTGAGTCGTAGCAACACTTGCACATGTGTGTTGGTTTGGTGGGTCCTGAAGAACGATTGGCGTGTGGACATGTGGCTGGCAAGTTGTTGCTTTTGGCAGACTCCCACTGTCCGGTGCAGGTCCCAAGATGCTGCTGAAGGTTGAATCAGTCATAAGGCCAGATAGCGGTGAGCTGCATGAAGACATACGGACATTGCAAGCAACCAGATTGGCAAGTAACTGGCTTACTCTACAAGCTTAAATTTTATGGCTCCTCAATGATCACCTGAGTGTGTAGGATGCAATAATACCCTGGCTGGAATCCTGCAATGTATGGCTCCTTCACAACTGAGTGGAGTAAAGTGTTGTTCTTTTATATTTGTGTTATCTAAAATTGCATCTGTTACATTAATGCACCTATGAGTGACTGAGTGCATGATCATCAGTCAGTGTTATTAATTACAATTTGTGTTCCAGGTAATATGTCATGCAAGTGTAAGAGTATTCCCTGTTGTAAGTCTCATGAAGGGAATCAATTGTAACGTGATCTATGTCAGAGGCAAAGTGATCTTGGTACATGTGTACACTTGAGTTATCTTATCAGCAGGTGCTGATATTTTCAATTCTGAATAACAGAAATTTTAAACAATGTCAATTACATTGCTAGTCACTTGTGCGTTTTGTTCACATTTTCTACTTCCTGCCCCTTCTTGTGTGAAGCTTTATTTGTGCAGAATTCTGTTCCCATTGGTGTGTGTTGGCAGGGTAGCTTTGGCAGGAAATGATGTGTTCTTGTTCCCTGTGTCCAGAGCAGAGGCATGTTTGCCTTTTGCTATGGTGGCACCTCTGTTGTCGCACGGCGTCTGAGTTGACTGGCAGTCTGCTGCCCCTACCAGTCACTCGAGTGAAGCGAAGTTGCTCATCTGACATGCTCGATGTCAGAGTGCCGCAATTTGGGCAGGAACCAGTAGTCTGTTCAATTCGGTGAATTTATTGAGCTCAGGAGGATAAGGTACATTTATAGAGTCTGAGGTTCCTGCTCATTATAACTAACTACTCGCTTAAATGTTGCATCCTTATTACCAATTCTAAATACATTAAGTTTAAAACCTGTTAGTTACCAGTGTAAACTGTCGACATTTACCTTGGTGCATAGTCATTAGCTAACTCCACTTGGGGAATTTGGCTGCTCATTCCTAGTTGACTGTGATAGCTCTCTGCTCTAGCTCTCAGCCTGCTCTGAATTTTTGACAAATGTATGTTTATTAAATGTCTTTTACTTCTCCCAGCACAACCTGTGATATATGAGCTATCAAATATGATGTTAGGTTTATTGAATTACTAAGCGACACAAGTTAAACATATGATACCCAAAGAAAAGAAGACCTCTCTATGAAGTGCACGAAAAATCTATTTAATGGTTCAGATAGTATTCTAATAAGATTTTTTTCAAGTTCATCTGGCTATGATAATAGCAAGAAGAGTGACTCCATTATCAGTTTAAAAAGGTAATTGGCATGTAACTGCAATAACTAAATATTTTAGACAACTGTAGGTGGTAATTATGTTTACTGAATATCAACTGTGGTGTAACCGATCTCTTGGTTAATGTTACATATTTCTCAATGTCTATAGTACCAATGAATGATGGTTACTGCCAGAAAGTCATATTCCAGGTCAAATAGTGGGTTTAAACTTTTATTCACTTTCAGAATTTTTTCTCTTGCATGAAATCTGCTGCAAATACATGAACAATTTCTGCAGAGTGTGACAATGATAGTTCCTTCATCAGGCTTCAATGTACCTGCTGATTTGAGTGGTTCATTCCATGCTATCTCATTCTTGCTCAGTGAAGTGCCATGCCCTAGATCTGTTGCACCCATTACTGTCATTAGCCAGTATGCGAGTATTCTTTGAAAAATTTTTGTGACTGTTCAGTAGGTAATTACATTGTAATAATAGACCCGAGTTACCAGTGCAAATGGAGTTGCGAAGGTTGTGGTGTCAGGAAAGATTGGAGTGAAAAAAATAATAAGTATGAAGTGAAGATATATAGGATATGTAGAAAGGAGTTGATTAATTAAAATGGGGTGTGCAGGGCAGCCCACAGAAGGGCTAAAACCCATGGGCTAATGAAAACTGTGAGCACCCTGGAATGAGGCCAGGAAACAGAGGGGGGGGGGGGGGGGGGGGGAGGGTTTCATTACATGCCAAAAAGCTAAACTTCTTTGCTGCTGGTGAAACTCACCCTCTCTCTGACAGTCTCAGTTGTGCTTCCTCTACTTTCACTCACCTGAGCTATAGGACGTGGGGCTTCGTCGGCAACAGGGCCTGATTGACAAAAAAGGAAATTGTGTGTTAATATAAAAAATACTTAATCTGCAAAAGTCAAACAAACAGTTAATAAATGAAGACTGTTTCAACATGACATTACAAAGAACAGAATCAATTATTTGTATCTTTTAGAGTGCCTAGTGATCAGTGAATAACTGAGCATCTAATCCAGTCAATTATGTACGACAGTGAAAATTACTAACCGAGTTCCACAAAGCCGGAACTTTATTCCTGTTGCAAGCTGGCTATCTGAATACTGCCAGGGGCAAATAAACTTTTATTGTTAACATTTCAAATAATTATTGACGAAATTTTATGATGTAAAATCCTGTAGTAATCTGCTTATTAAAATATACAATTTTATGTTACAGGGTTAACTCACTGTGGCAAGTTTAACGGTTAGGAACTGTGTGTATGACTGTATATGCAGCCTCACTCACTGCAAGCGTATGCTGACATTCTATTCATCCAGTATTTGACTATGAGAGCACTTGGTGACTTGCAGAAAACTTCACCAAGAATTTCAAATTATCATTAACTTTTCTCAGGGATACCCCACATAAGGTAACAGCAAAAATGTTATCACCTACCACATTTTTGCTGTTCATGCAGTAAAATTGCACATCAAACACATACAATGTAATCCTCCTTTCTTTACTTACAGATGGATACACATAGCCAGGAGACTGTGTAGCAGATGATGTGGGTTGTTTCTCAGGTTCATTCTTCGTAAAGGTGAGGCAGGAAGAAATTTTATGAGTATGGGAACAGGATGGAGTAGAAGACATCATAGGAATGAGGTGGAAGTGTACCATTTGACTGGTACTTCACAATGCTGTCTTGAGACATTCAACAGAGTGCTGCCTGTTGCTGGCATGTTAATAAACCTGAAACAAACTCAGAGCAGATCATCTTGCCCGTGACAGCCATTGCATAGTTTCTGTATAGGGACCACATGACACTGGACAATTTTCCAGTATTTCTGTGCTCTTCACAGCCTTCATAGACCACTGCACAATGGCTCACCAGCCAACCCAAGTCCCAGACTTGACATCGTCTATCTAATTCTGAGTGCCATGTCTGTATTAGTAAGAATGCAGCCCACAATATTGGCATCATTAGTGCAACCTACTCTTTAGATACCTACAACAGTGCCTATCAGTTGTTACAGACAGAGTGCTGAACTAGAGTTTCAAGAAATGTTCTCATATTATCAAACATCTTTCATTGGATCAGGGCATTCTTTACCTTGCCTTGCTTTAACATTCACAACTATTCCTCTGAGCACAGCAACATTGGAATCTAGGACATCATCAGTGCAGCTTGCAGTGCTCAGCTTAGTTCATATTAGTGACAACCTTACAGCATAACAGGACTATTGTGATGTTTTTTTGCACTAGGAAGCCATTTAACATGCCCAACATTATAATGTGCCTTCTGTGTTGCAATGAAGTTCTGATGTTCATGACAACCTGAGCACATTTCTCACCTTGTGCATGGATCATCCACAATAGGTGGGATGAATGACCATGAGAGTGGGTGGCAGATGGGGCAATGCAGTTCCCTACTGGACTCCCTGTAGAGAGGTGAGGCAGGAAGACAAACACATTGGTCTGGGAAAAGACTGTAGTGAAAGTCTTAATGGGAAATATATTAAGAGCAAAGGGACAGTGATACTGTACGTACATTATCTTCGGATACTTATTAGAAATTCTCTCCAAATGTGTGTGCACATTTCTCCTATGTGTTTCAGTTGTTTCTACTACACTATTTTCTCCTAGCCTCTTAATTTCAGAGGTAATCAGCTCTCATATGTCATAAAGTAAAGCATAGAAACCTTATTCTTGCTGACTATTCTTCATAAATCCCCCTCTCTCCCAGTATTCAAAACACAGCTCCATAAATAATTGTAAACACTTAAATTATGCCAAGAAACTACTAAGACAGCGAAGACAAAATAAGGAAAACAATGCAATTGTCTCCAGTACACCATCTCATGAGGAGGAAGAAAAATAGTACATCGAAAAACGGTATCTGTACATTTGTGATGGCTAATCTCCAACTACAGTCAGGATTTTGACAGAGTCAGGTTTAATAGATACTTGCATTAATTAGCAAAGTTGTTTTGTAAGCTCTATTACTGCAATGCCAGTCATGTCATCCAGCCATAGATACTTAGCCTTAGCTGTGGTAGCTATTATAAATGTAAAAACGTAGCTTTGAATATAAAAGGAGTGATCAAAACACTAATTTTTCTGAACACACTAGTTACAAGACACAGACATCACTTCTCTTCAAGAATAAGTTATCAGTGAAAATATATGTCTAATAGTATATACCTAGCAAATAATGTCATAAAGATAAGTAATATCTTCACTGACTTTGCCACCCACAAAAAAGCAAAATCCTGGAAGTTATTTCTACAAAAGGAGTTCAGAAGACTTCTTGTGTTGGTGATATGAGGGCTATGTAGCACTGGAATGGAGACAAGGAAGGGTCTGAATGGGTGAGAAATTTGACTAATGAAGGTTAAAGCAAGGAGGGTTACAGGAACGTTGGATATACTGCAGGGAGAGTTCCTGGCCACAGTTTATCACTGGTCATTCTTGCAGAAAAACAGCTTGTTTCTTGTCATTCCCATGCTGAAATCAGCAAATTGGTTGCAGCTCAGCTTGTATATCACATGACTGGTTTCCCACATATCCCTGCCTTTGGTGGGATATAAGATGTTTGTGACCAGACTGGAGTGGTGGTGGTGGAAAGATGTATGGGACAGGTCTTGCATTTACTTCTATTACAGTGATATGAGCCGTGAAGTAAGGGTTTGTGAGCAGGGATTGTGCTGGGATGGACGAGTATATTGTGTAGGTTTGGTGGACAGAGGAATACCACTGTGGGACGGGTGTGAAGGATAGTAGGCAGGACATTTCTGATTTCAGAGCACAATGACAGTTTGTAGGAACCCTGGCAGAGGATGTAATTCAGTTGTTCCAGTCCTGGGTGGTACTGAGTTACGAGGGGAATAATCCTCTGTGGCCAGATTGTGTGACTTTGGGGGTCATGGGAAACTGCAAAGATAAGACACAGAAGATTTGTTTTTGTACAAGGTTTGGAGGATAATTATTGTCTGAACACTTCATTGAGTCCCCCGGTATATTTCGAGGGGGGCCCCTCATCACTGCAGATGTGGCAACCATGGGTGGATAGGCTGTATGGGAGGGACTTCTTGGTATGGACTGGGTGGTAGTAGTCAAAATGAAGGTATTACTTGTAGTTAGTTAGTTTGATATAGGCACAAACAGTGATGTAGCCGTCTTTTGAAGTGTACATCAACACCTACGAACGTGGCTTGTTGGCTTGAGAAGGTCCTGGTGAAGCAAAGGAGGAGAAGCTGTTGAGGTTCTGGAGGAATGCGTATAGGGTGTCCTCACTCTCGCTCCAGATCACAAAGATGTCTTCAATGAATCTGAATGAGGGGAGGGGTTTTAGGATTCTGGGTGTTTAGGAAGAACTTTTAACCCATACTTAATCACTCATATCCCTGTAATAGACCTAGATGCAAGACCTGTCCCATACATCCCACCACCACCACCACCACCACCACCACCACCACCACCACCACCACCTACGCCAGCCTGGTCACAAAGGTCACTTACCCCATTGAAGGCAGCGCTACCTGTGAAACCAGTCATGTGCTATATAAGCTAAGATGCAGCCATTGTGCTGCATTATATGTGGGCATGACAACAAACAAACTGTCTGTCCACATAAATGGCCACATACAAACTGTGGCAAGAAACAAGTTGATACCCTGCTGCTAAGCATGCTGCCCAACTTGACATCCTTCATTTCAACTCTACTATATAGTGAGTAGCGACTCTGTTTCATAATATTCTTTGTTTCAATTCACTTCTTCAGTTTTATGAGTCATTCACCTCAGTTGCGTCTAATTCTATTTCGTGTTTAATTTTAAATGAGCTATTTCTTCTTTACAATTTAATTATTTGATAGATTAAAAAATCTACTTGCCAAGCAGCAGCAGAAAACACACACACACACACACACAGACACACACACACAGACACACACACAGACACACACACAGACACAGACACACGAAAGAATGTGATGGGTGATTAGATGTTTTTATCTATCCAATTAACTTACACTGTTTGACAAGAGTGTGAACTTAGCAAGGGCTCATCACATGGGCATGCTACTGTTTTCTTTCTGTGAAATTATCATAATTAATTACAGTGGAAATTGCAAATACATTTTTAAATGTTATTCAAATCTGTAGATAATAGCAAAATCTAATTCTGACTGAAAATGTGTGTTGGTACCAGTAGCATGGATTCAGAAAATGTGCTTTGAAAAAAAGAAAAAATACCTATTGGAGGTAGCAAATTTAGTTTTCAGTGTCAGTTCTGTAATTAGGAAGCCTGTCTTTCCATACTATGAAAAGGAATGTTGCTACTCACCATGTAGCGGAGATGCTGAGTCGCAGATAGACGCAACAGAGAGACTATTGTTGATGAAGGTCTTAATGGCAGTCTTTTTGTTGTGCCTATCTGCAACTCAGCATCTCTGCTATATGGTGAGTAGCAACCTCCCTTCCCATAATACTGTTACATTCCATCCTGAATTTTTCTCTTTCCACACTCTCATAGAAAAACACTTATGTATTTTTATGCCTGAAATGAAATAAGAAAATTTTACACAAGATACTAATTTACCTGATGCTTTGTTCCTGTGGGAAGAAATACAGATGAAGCAAAAGCATCTAAAATCAGAGTGATGAACATTACCTTTTGTACAGAAAATGAAGCATTAGCAGACACTGTATTATTGATAAGTAATGTTTATTACATCCCTGTCCTCTACTCAATGAGAAGATTATGCACTTCAGTGTCCACATGTTCCACAATACAGGTTAACTTTCCATGCAACATGCAACCGTAGGTAGTGCACTCAATAGTGTCTCAACAATACGCTTTTTTAAACTACCACATTCTCTGATTCAACCTACTACATCACCAACAACAAAAAAACAAACTCTAGTTCCACCAGCAGTATCTCATGCAACACATAGTACCATAGGGCAAACAACTGGTAAAATGCCCCTATTGGAGCACATGTAAGATGAATATTTTCCTCTTTAAAATACTGACAGTAGAGCGAGGAACCAGCTGCCCCAGTCTACATTTTGCCTTCCTCACCAAACGTTTTTGCAATGTGAACATATTCCCACTAAATTCATTCATCCGGTCTCTCCCTCTAGTGAAGCCTTCATGCTCACCACCTCCCCCTCACTGTCACTGTCACTGTCACTGTCTATGTATATGGCTCTCCCCCACTGTCTCATTTTTCTCCCACTGATTTACAGTATATCCCACTGACAATGTCACCTCTCTCAATTACACTGTCTGTTTTTGTCTTTCTTTGATAAGTTCACTGACTTCACAACTCCTTAACAGCTCAAAAATAATTCTGGGGCATCCAAGTTAGTTGTTTTTCCTTATACACTAGAGTGTAAGACCTCAGACCAAAATTTTCTCTCTCCCACACTTATGTGTTCATGTATACCAAGAAGCTGATTTATGGTGTCCCTAAGTCTTCCTTTTTGTCTACACAGGCTCCTATCTCTTTTCCTCCCACTGATTCTATCTTCACAAATCTCTCCTCCTCTTTTACTGACACTGTCTCACTGACTACCAGTATCTCATTTACCTTTCTTTTTAAAGAAATTTCCATGATTTGAATATTACTTGTTCATTTGTTTACACAGTCATGATTTCAACTTTATACCCATTCTGAAGATCATGTTGAAAAATTAAGATTGTTTGACCAGTCTGTGAGTTACTGAAAAAATATACTTTTGGTCTTTTAAGGTGTGTTCTATTGCAGGATATGAGTGTGTGAAAGATATGTGATGTGGCTGATATTGTGCACAGTTGAAAACTATAAATGGGTCTATAAAGTTAGAAACATGTTTTTTTTTCAATAACAGAACAACACAGCATGACATACATATTAACATTTCAACAGGCATTCAAGAATGGCTATGAAGCCAATGGCATTATTGTGCAAAATAAAAGCACACTCTTAAGTCAATTGATGGAAATTGGTTTTAAAACATCCCCCACCCCCACAATTGTGTCCCTCATGCTCATTCCCTCATTGTGGAGCATTTGAATGCAATGGAGAAGGTTCAACAATGAAGAATATGAGAACCACAAGCCAAATCAGAAAAATTACTGGTTGGCCTTATGTGCATCATCCACTTGCTTGTCATCGATTAGTGTGTGAACACCACTGATCATTCCTATCCAGCACCATTACTGATGACTAGAAAATGTGTCTTTGTGCTAATTTAAGGGAAGGAATAGAATGGAATGCTTTTGTCTAAACAAGGCAGCAATGCTACAAAACCACGTGATTTCTACTGTTGTGGATTCAGAAAGTTACCCCAACATTGGCAGACTGCAGTGATTAGTGGAGCAGATTATATTATTTATGATGACTTAAGTCTCCATTATGTATAGTGTGTGTTTTTTGAACTTGCAGAAAACATTACAGTCTTATGCACCAGCCTAAGATGTTCTGTTTGTCATGAAAGAGTTACTATGGAAATAAGCAGTGAAAGGCTAAGCCTTGAATAACATTTGCCACACTCCGTCCCTTTCTCAATCAGATAGATTTTCTTAAACCTGCAGGACAACTCTGTGCGGAGTTGTGGTGGACACATTGAGTGAGAATGTCAGTGAGGGGATGGGGTGGGGTGGCACAGGATGTAATATAGAAGGCACAGGGACAGATACGGGGATATGGACGGAGCTATGCTTGAGGAAGGCAGCACACGGGTAATGAGTAATGAGGGAGGGAGGATTGTGGAACTTAAGGATGAGTTAAGGGGAACTCCCATACGTTTAAATTAGGGAAGTTGATATGGGAGTGGACGGGGTGACAGAATTGGAGATGGGTATCGAGTATGCAGTACACAGTTTGTGAAGCTACAACCAAGTCAGGCATTTTGTACTCAGTAGCATATTGTCGATGCGTAGTCAATAACCCTCTTGGCAGGTGAGGGATAACTGGGGCACCCAGGCTATTTCACACGTCACGTCAGTGAGGTTGCAAAATACTGATTCAGGAGAGAAGGAGGATTACAGGGACAATATTCTTCATTTCTAGACATGATGATGAGGTTTCAAATCACTGGACATGAATGTGGTTAACTTGATCCAGTCCCCAATAAGATTGGCAATTTTTCTCTTTAAGAAGCTCAACTATGCTGAGTGATTGTTTTATACATAAATATATTTATCTCAAGGTGACAATTTTAATATGAGCCACGACTACGGAATAAGGGGACTGTGATCTTAACATTGCTAATTATTGTAGTGTGCCAATTTGTAATGTTAGCTCACCTTTACAACAACTTATTTTAAAATGTCAATTTGGTACTTAGAAATTTGTCTCCTTTCTCTTTCATCACATTTCCCTCACAATCTACCACCGCATACATGTTAAACACAACTGCACATTTGTGACCAATCTTTTGTAGTTACAAAGGCACTGCCAATTTTCAGTATGAATTATGTACCATGTAATTAACATCCAGTGTCAAATTCAAGTATAAAATTTTGAACAACTGTTTCACTGAAATACTTTAGCAAGAAAAATATGGAAAAAAATACCACATAAGAAAATATTAAAGCGATAACTTTAGCATGTAATTAAGCTACTGAAGAAAGCAAAAATCTCACCTGCCAGTACCTCCTCTGGGTGTACCTCTTCATGTTCCTGCAAAAAAAATTAAAAAGCTGAATAACTTTACATGAACTGAATTTAAGCATAAATGAAACACCTTCAAATGTGTCAGTGGTATGTTATCTCACTGCACATGCTCATCTCAGTGTTAGTAAGTTGGTAAATTATATAATGACAGATTACGAATCAGGTGCAGTGACAAGTAGATACATGTGAAATTTTATTAAAGTGCAATTGACGAAAACTGCATAACAATACAAATGAAGAATCACAAAATATTTCTATTTCAATTGAGCATAACTGTCTGAATTCACTAGAGCTGCCAGCTGCCACTTACAGCCACTGCCACAGTGCAGGACTAAGGAGCCCACAAAACACAAGTCAACATGGTGGGAATGTAGACTACAGCTGCTAGATCCATGAAGGCTGGTGCAAGGATAATGCCAGTGACTGAAATAGAAGTACAGAATAGTTTGCTGGAAAGAACACCCCTCAAATATGACCTGGTGGAGTAGTCTGAAGGATCATGGAAGGGGAAGTGAATAACAGACCATTATAAAATTACAGATCATAGAGATAGTGATAGGGTTTATTATGCCTATATCTGCTGCTACCAGGACAGAAATTTGAAATTGATTCTTGGTCTCAGAGAGCCATCTGAGGTTGGCCCACACAAAAGAAGAGGGTGTGGAACAGTTAAGAGAACTAGTAAATGGACATTTGAAAATTTGTGTCTGATGCAGCTGAATCATGTCCACACTTGCTTAGAGGCCTGTGGGAGCCACATTGGACAGGTTCTCTAACGGTTGTCTTGTCTCAGCATGTTGAGTGCTGTAATGTACTGTACAGGATTTCCGGCCTCGAGTCTGTATGATCCATTTTGCTCATTATTCTCTTATGGGTAGTTTGCTGCAGTTTCTTCCTTTCATCTTCTTCTTCTTCTTCTTCTTCTTCTTCTTCATTTTCTTCTTCTTCATTTTCATTTTATGAGTCAGGGATTCTTACCCGCTCTGGTTTTACAGTTGTCTCCACAATCTCCTGGGCTGTCCTCCAACTCTTCTGCCGCTCAGCGTGTACTCCTACATTACCTGTGTAAAGTCTGGTTTTGTATCTTTTTAAATGTTTTATTACATATTGAACCTATATTTAGTCTTTCCTAATATCTTCATTTCGGATTGTATCCACCCTCACACTATCTTTAATACTCCTTTAAGATCTCATTTCCGCCGCCTGTATTTTCCTCAGTTGGTTTTGCGTTTTTTTTTGTTTTGTTTTAGGGCGCAAAACTGCTATGGTCATTAGAGCCCAATCTGTGACTTAGGTAAAAGTAAAATACGAAAATGGAACCAGCAGCTAAGGGAGCGAAACTCAAAAAATTGGAGAAACTAAAAGCAGGAGTACAGCATGAAAAACCACTAGAGAAAGGGTTTGGTTGTCCCCAAAAAGGGCTTCAAATGACCGACGTCATCTCACTGGCACTAATAAACTCAAGAACACGATCAGCTGAGCGCGTTATCTGCTAAAATTGACGATATTTCAGGTGACAGCTGTAGACGGGCGCGTAACAGAGTAAAATAGGGGCACTTGAGTAAAAGGTGTCTTACTGTCCACAGCTGAGAGCAGTGGGGACAGAGTGGGAGAGGATCACCGCTTAAAAGATGTCGATGGCTAAAAACACAGTGCCCTATCCGGAGTCTAGTTAATATTACCTCCTCCCGACGACGCATTCGGGAGGAAGAGGTTTAAGCACAGGGAAGAGCTTTCATGTCCCGCAATTATGGGGAAGTGTTGACCAATGTGCATGCCATAAAAGAACAAAACGATGACATAAAACACTCCATAGATCGGTGAAGGGAATCGTGTGAATAGCTGGCCGAAGAAGAGAGACTGCAGCCTTGGCTGCTATATCGGCCGCCTCATTTCCACAGATACCAACGTGTCCTGGGATCCAGAGGAACACCACCGAGACGCCCCCAAAGGGAGCAAGTGGAGGCAGTCCTGAATCCGGTGGACAGGGTAGAGAGCTTGGAGACTGAGGAGAGAGCTGAGAGAATCTGTACACATAACATACTGTATCCGCTGATGGTGACGGATTTATTGGACAGCCTGGAGAACAGTGTAAAGCTCCGCAGTATAAACGGAACACTGATCGGGAAGCCGAAATCGATTTGGGGTGTCGCCAACAATATAGGCACTCCCTACACAAAATGACGTATTTGATCCATCAGTGTAAATAAATGTGGCATCCTTCATTTGTGCACATTGAGCAGAAAATGCCCGACAATAAACAAGTGAAGGGGTACCATCCTTCAGAAACTGACAAAGATCACGGAGCAAGCAGGTCTGGGGATGGAGCCAAGGTGGTGCTGTACCCCCAGTTCTCAAGAAAGTTTTAGGAAAGCGGAAGGAAAGAGAATGGAGCAGTTGACGGAAGCGGACTCCCGGTGGTAGTATGGAGGAAGGGTGGCCTGCATACCCTACATCAAAGGAGGCGTCGAAGAAAATGTCATGGACTGGATTAGCAGGCATGGAAGACAAATGGCTAGCATAAAGACTCAGAAGGACTGCTCGCCAATTGGACAGCGGAGGTTCAGCAGTCTCAGCATAAAGGCTTTCCACAGGGCTGGTGTAAAAAGCTGTAGATACTAAACGTAATCCACGGTTTTTTTTTTGGTGGGGTTTAAGGGTGCTCAACTACTTAGGTCATTAGCGCCCAGTCACAGTTGTTAGAGCACATGGAATCTAGTAAAGCTCAAGGGGAGGGGGGGGGGGGGGGGGGACACCAGAAAGTCCTGACAAAGATGAAGATAAAAGACGTATAAAAGTTAGATGTCTTTGGACAAGCCAGTCAAAGTTATAAAAAGCAGAACACGAGCAGCTGCTCGAGCGTCATCAGCTAAATTATCCGGTAAAGTAGATGGCAGGGACAGGACAACACAAGATTGACAAAATCGGGGACACGACAATAAAACATGGCACACTGTTAATGCTTGACCACAAGGTCACTGCGGGGCTGGGTCACCGGAGATCAGGTAGCGGTGGCTAAGCTGGCAATGCCCAATCCACAACCTAGTCAGAAGGACCTCTTCTCGCCGAGATGGTCGGGAGGAGGATGTCCAAGCAGTTGGGAGCAGTTTTACTGCCCGGAGCTTGTTTCCTTGGAGGAATGACCAAGCATCTCACCACAACGACACAAGCCTCTTACAAACAACCCCATGAACGTCAGATAACGGGACGCAATGGGAGGCTGGCCGAGGCAGGAGGACTGCAGCCTCATTCCCAGGCACTCCTAAATGCCCGGGAACCCACAGAAAACTGACAGGAGACCCTCATCAGCGAAAGAATGGAGGGACTGCTGGATCCGTTGCACCAAAGGATGGACCGGATAGGGAGCTCCAAGGCTCTTAAGAGCACTGAGGAAATCAGAGCAGAGTGTATATGATGAATGGTGGTGGCGGCGGGCATACTCAACGGCCTGATGGAGAGCAAAAAGCTCGGCCGTAAAGCTGGAACATTGGTTGAGGAGCCAGTATTTAAAGGTGGCGGCCCCAACGACAAAGGCACAGCCGACACCATCGTCAGTTTTGGAGCCATCGGTGTAAATAAAGGTGTGACCAGCAAGTCGTGCACGAAGTTCGACAAACTGTGAGCAATACACATCAGCCGGAGTACCCTCCTTCAGGACTGAGCTGAGGTCGAGATAAATATGAACCAGAGCCTGGAGCCAAGGTGGTGTCGGGCTCTCACCCTCTCTGAAGGTGGTAGGGAGGGCAAAACCCAATTGTCGAAGCAGGTGATTGAAGCGGACTCCAGGGGGCAGCAGGGCAGTCAGATACAACCCATACTGACGGTCGAGAGAATCGGCAAATGAGGACTGGAAAGAGGGCTGGTCGGGCATTGACAACAGCTGGCAGGGATACTGACAAAGCAGTACGTCGCGCCGGTAGGTCAATGGTAATTCGGCAGCTTCAGCATAAAGACTCTCGACGGGACTAGTGTAGAAGGCTCCGGTCGCAAGACGTAACCCCCGATGGTGGATGGAGTTGAGACGGCGTAAGAGGGATGGCCGAGCAGACAAGTAGACGAGGCTCCCATAATCCAGCTTTGATCGGACTATGGGCCAATACAGGTGAAGCAGGACAGTGCGATCCGCTCCCCAAGATGAATCACTAAGCACTCGGAGGACATTAAGGAACGTGTACAATGGGCAGCCAAATAAGAGACGTGTGGAGACCAACGAAGTTTCCTGTCCAATGTGAGCCCTAGAAACTTAGTTGTTTCCACGAAAGGGAGAACAACGGGACCGAGATGTAAGGACGGCAGAAGGAACGCTTTATATCGCCAAAAGTTGATACAAACCGTCTTCTCTTCAGGGAAACGGAAGCCATTTGCCACACTTCATGAGTATAGGCTGTCTAGACAACGCTGAAGGCAGCGCTCCAGGAGGCATGTTCTCTGGGCACTGCAGTAGATAGCGAAGTCATCGACAAAGAGAGAGCCTGAGGCATTAGGTGCAATGCAATCCATAATTGGATTGATCGCGATGGCAAAAAGGGCTACACTCAAGATGGAGCCCTGAGGCACTCCGTTCTCCTGGAGGAAGACGTCGGACAATACGGAACCCACACGTACACTTAACTTTCGATCTGTTAAAAAGGAATCAATAAAAAGGGGCAGGCGCCCGCGTAGACCCCACCTGTGCATAGTGCAGAGGATACCTCCTCTCCAACAGGTATCATAAGCCTTCTCCAAATCGAAGAACACAGCTACCGTTTGGCGCTTTCGCAACAAGTTGTTCATGACGAATGTCAACAAGGTCAACAGCGGAGCGGCGGTGACGAAAGCCGCATTGAACATTGGTAAGTAGCAGTCGAGATTCAAGAATCCAAACTAACCGAGCGTTAACCATGCGCTCCATCACGTTACAGAGACAGCTTGTAAGAGAAATGGGGCGGTAACTAGAAGGAAGGTGTCTATCCTTCCCAGGTTTGGGTATAGGAACAACGATGGTGTCACGCCAACGCATGGGGACTTGACCTTCGGTCCAGACGTGATTGTAGGTACGAAGAAGGAAGCTTTTGCCTGGCGGAGAAAGGTGTGCCAGCATCTGAACGTGAATGGCATCTGGCCCCGGAGCTGAGCAATGGGACAGTGCAAGTGCACGTTCGAGTTCCCGCATAGTAAAGGCGGCACTACAAGTTTCCAGATTCAGCAAGTGAAAGGAAGGTCGCCGAGCCTCTTCTGCCTCTTTCCTGGGAAGGAAGGCAGGGTGGTAATGGGCGGAGCTTGAAACCTCCGCGAAAAAGCGGCCGAAGGCGTTGGAGACAGCCACAGGATCAACAAGGACCTCATTACCTGAGGTCAGGCCAGGTACCGAGGAGTGGGCCTTAATGCCCGACAGCCGGCGCAGGCCACCCCAGACGATAGAAGAGGGAGTAAAACTGTTAAAGGAGCTGATGAAAGAGGCCCAACAAGCTTTTTTGCTGTCTTTGATGACTCTACGGCATTGCGCTCGGAGTCGTTAGTATCCAATATCCAATACAATTCGCCAACGTAGGATGGCGGCGAAAGGTGCGTAAAACACGTCGTCCAGCACGTGACGTGAAGAAGAGGTAGTACGAGGATTGGAACGTTCGGCAGCATTGATGATAACAGCCGTGAAATATTCAACCTGACTGTCACAACTGAGAAAATCGTGGTCCGGAAAGGTCGCCAGGGAGGAGTAAAGTCACCAGTCAGCTTTCGGTATGTTCCTGCTCGAAGGACGTGGGGATGGGGTGTGGTGCAGGAGACGAACGACACAGGGGAAGTGGTCGCTCAAATAGGTGTCAGAAAGGACATACCACTCGAATCGACGGGCAAGAGTGGTAGAACAGATCTAGAGGTCCAAGTGGGGGTAGGTACGAGTAGAGTCCGAGAGGAAAGTCGGGGCGCCAGTATTGAGGCAGACAAGATTGAGATGGTTGAAGACATCCGCCAAGAGGGAGCTTCTCTGACAGGATGCAGGAGAGCCCCAAAGGGGACGATGGGCATTGAAGTCGCCAAACAATAAAAACTGCGGAGGAAGCTGAACAATCAGGTGCATCATGTCAGCCCGACTAACTGTGGATGACGATGAAGTGTAGACGGTACAAACAGAAAAAGTAAAGGCAGAAAGAGTAATACGGAAAGCTATTGCTTGGAGTGGGGTGGTCAATGGGATGGGATGGTAATAGACATCGTCCCGAACGAGCAACATGACCCCACCATGAGCTGGAATACCGTCCACAGGGGTGAGGTCATACCACTCCGAG
This sequence comes from Schistocerca americana, assembly GCF_021461395.2. Taxonomy (NCBI): domain Eukaryota; kingdom Metazoa; phylum Arthropoda; class Insecta; order Orthoptera; family Acrididae; genus Schistocerca; species Schistocerca americana. The sequence goes on along the minus strand of NW_025725481.1, from coordinate 11,681,242 downwards.
GTATAGTGGGTAAAAGCAATACGGTCAGTCAACGTGCCGGGGTGGAGAGGGGGATAAAGACTTCTTCTTGGAGGCCTTCTTGGAAGTCTGATGAGGCACGGGGATGGTATGCTGGACCCGAAGAAGGTCCTCACGCGCGGGCTCCATTTTGGAATGACGGACCTTGGAAGCCGGGGTCTGGAACATTTGCCCGATGGACGCCTGAGAAGAGGATCGCTTCTCAGGTGGTGGAGGGGGAGGAGGAGGAGGAGGAAGGGTGGCCCCTGGGGCAGAGGGGGCAGGGGCCACGAGGGAGGAGGATTTGGAAGGGAGGGATTTGGGAGGCGGAGGCATAAACCCCAGATGGGGTGAGGAGGTGGAGGGGGGACAGGATAGGGGTGAGGATACTGTGCAAGGAGGCAACACGACTGAGGCCAACGATATTGCCAACGTCACGGGATGGAGGTGGTTATACTTCTTCCTGGCCTCAGAAAAAGAGAGATGATCCAAAGTTTTTAATTCTTGAATCTTCTTCTCCATCTGATACGCGGGGCAGTCTATAGATCTAGGTGAGTGGATGCCAGGACAATTGATGCACCGAGGTGGTGGAGTGCATGTATGTTCCTCATGAAGAGGACATCCACAATCGCCACAAAGGGGCTCAGCCTCACACCGTGACGACATGTGCCCAAAACACAAACACCGAAAGATCTGCATATCCACAGTTGGAATAATGGAAGGAAATGGCAGTAAGTATCTGCTTCTCTAGCCAAATGGTCAGCCAGTCCATTCCCTGGGTTGCTCAAATGACTTGGAACCCAGAGAAAGACATCTGAACAGGTGGCACACTCGTGGGCCAAGAGAAGGGCACGTATAGCAGAGACCGAAGGATGAGGTCGATGGCCAGCAGGCTGCTCGTTGAATCTGAACACATTAAAACACTGTGGAGGGAGGCCTGAGATAAAAAAGGAGGGCTCTGTGAATTTCCAGAAACTCTGCTGTGAACACACTAATTGATCCTGACAAAAAATGGTGTTCTAAGGCAGTAGGAGACATGAAAGTGTATCCCACCTTATCTACTGCCTTAGAACTATCAGTGTGAAAAATTGTGGCACCCTAGAACACTCCAAGGATGGCACATACAAGACAGCGGAGAATTAAAGAGTTGACACGAATCTTAGGACCCTGGAATAGATCAGTCATAATTCATGGTCTAGTTACCATCCATGGGTGGGAGGGGTATGGGAGGAAAGATGTGAAGTACATTACAGCGAGTGGAGACGGGGATCCCGACATAAGGAAGTGATACGCATGCCAACCGGCAATCCCACACAAGAACGGGTGTCAGGAGGGAGACAGTCCTCAATGGCGAAGAGTACAGGATACATCGGATGGTCAGGGAATTGGCGAATGATGACTGATTAAGAAAGTAGTAGTTTGCTCAGTCATGTGTGTGGAGGGGGAATCCCCACTTCTGTGAGGAGACTATCAATGGGACTACTGAGAAAGCCAGCAATAGCCAGATGAACCCCACAATGGTGAAGAGGGTCAAGCAGTTTCAAAGTGGAAGGAGCTGCTGAGCCATAAACCTGACCACCACAACAGTCTGGAGAAGACCAGGCCACAGTAAAGATGGAGAAAAGTGACACAGTCTGCACCCCAAGATGCAAGGGCCAGGAGGTGGAGAGCATTAAGCTTCCATATACATACAGTATTTAGGTGGCAAATGAAGGGCAGCCATGTCAGCTGGTTATCAAAAGTAAGGCCCAAGAAACAGGACTGTGCTACAACATCGAGAAGCTGTTCACCTAAATAAAATTCTGAGTTGGGGTGTACTGTGAATCAGCGATAAAAATGCATTACCCACATTTTTTTGGGAGAATCCTGGAACCAATAGGAGATGGCCCATGCAGAGGCCCATGGGATGGCATCTTAGAGCAGACACTCGCCAGATGCTACTTAGTGGGAGCTGCATCATATGCAAAAATCATCGACGTACAATGCCAGAGTAACCAGAGGCCCAATAGGGGTCACAAGCCCGTGGACTGCTAGGAGGAAGAGTGTGACACTTACCACAGAACCATGTGGGATACCATTCTGCAGAATTCCAGGGGTGCTGAGGGAAGTTCCAACTTGGAACCAGAAGAGCCGCTCAGAGGAAAACTCATGGATAAAAATCTGAAGGGGCACATGGAAGCCTCAGTCATGGTTGGTAACTAAAATGTGATGGCACCAAGCCATGTTGTGTGCCACATGTAGGTAAAAAGAAGACCACAACTAGGCAATGGTGGTGAGTAAAAGCCTGTTGCGTAACTTTTTCCAACCCAAGTAAATGATCAGTTGGAGATCATTTCACTTGGAAGCCACAGAGATATAGGGACAAAAGGCCCGGAGATTCTAGTACACAACATAATGTGTAGCTAACTATCCTCTTGAGAAGTTTACATAGTACATTTGTCTGGTTAATTGGGTGGTAGCTGTCGAGGCCATTGGGTTCTTTCTGGCCTTAAGGACAGGGAGAACTATACTGTTTCATCATTGTGACAGAAAAGCAGCTGTGAACCTAATGCAGTTGAAGATAATAGACCATCTGGTTGCGGACAGAATATGGGCCAGCTGCCATGTCTCATGAAGAGGTAAGAGCCTGCTTGACTATAGCACTCACTTAGTGTTGTGTGTTATGAACAGATTGGTTTGGGGGGGGGGGGGGGGGGGCATAGTGAACACTGCATTTCTGCTGGAGAAATGTAGGAGGACAGGAAGATGATGCCAATACCGTCCCAAAGTGTCGTGTAGCAAGGTGTTCTGCGAGGACCGATGGATCAGTGCACAAATCACCGTTAAGGTTAAGGCAATGGAATACTGACTGTCGCTGGCAGCCAAGAACAGTACGGAGCTTGGACTGAACCTGCAATGAAGAGGCATATGTCCCCGGAGGGGCACATATTTCTCCCAGCATTCCTTTTTACACTACTTAATAAGGTAATGAGCCTTCGCATGAACACACTTAAAAGCGAAGAGGTTCGTCTTTGAAATGTATTGCTTAAAATGCTGCAGTGCACGTCAGCAGTTATAAACAGTGACTGTGACATCCTTGGCCCACCAAAGTACCCATCAACGATGAGGGGACATGTTGATTGGGGGGGGGGGGGGGGCGGCAGCAGTGTGAAGAACAGTGGCAGAGATGCCTTGCAGACCACATCAATGCAATTCGACAGGGAGGTGTAGAGGTGCACAGCAGATGTATACAAAGGGCAATTGGCCCTGCGGAATTCGTAACTTGGGGGCCTGTCTGCCTGGCGGCGGCAGGGGAACAATAGAACCACTGGAAAGTGGTCACTGTCACAAACATCATCATGGGCTGACAAATGTAGGGAAGCAATGAGAGCAGGAGAGGTGATCGTGAGATTGGTAGTGGTAAAGGTGCCATTAAGAGCATTGAATTGGGTAGGGGATCCCTCATTGAGGAGACACAAATTCAGGTCAGTAATAAGCTGGTCAATTAGGAGACCCCTACCCATTGAAGTGTCACTCTCCCACACTGGGTGGTGGCTATTGAAGTCCCAAGGATGAGAAACGGGGTGTGAATTGCTGGATTAAGGTACACAGTGCAAAGTAAGGAATTATTGTACCTGGAGGGAGGTCGACACTGCAAATGGTGATTGCCAGAGACATATGCACTCTAAACACTATAGCTTCCAGGTAGGTACTTAGTGGGATCCGGTGACTACGACATTGGAGTGAACCAAAGTGCAGATCCCACCAGATGCTTCCCTGGGGCCAGTACAGTTCCGACAGAAGGTTGCATTTCTGGTAGGTGAGGATAGTAACTTTGGCAATTTCAGTGGATGACTGTGTGGCCAGAATCCAGATTACACAAAAAAAAAAAAAAAAAAAAAAATGAGGATACCATGTCACTTGGTCAGTGGCCTTCACCTACAAGGGTGAGGTGACATCCGTAAATAAGATAAGATCTCAGGCACAGGTTGCAAGGCAGGAGGTAGCATTACTGGGGACAGCGGTTGGGGGGGGGGGGGGGCACCTTGTCTTAGGATTTATGTTTCTTCCTGTCCGTTTTCTCCTCCTCCTATTCCTATTTCAGAGCTGGAGGAGGGTAGAGCACAGAGGGAGTACAGGTGACTGAAAGAGAGCGGGTGACCTTTGGATGAACAAACGCACTGTGAGTGATGGTAGGAGTCTTCCAGCCTGAACTGAGCTGGGCAAAGGGGCCTTGTAAGGGAGCCCAATCACTGGCAGGTGCCAGAGAAGGGGCGCACTTCTTCAGCTGGAGAGAGGGAGCAGACCCAGACAGGAGGTTGTGGCAACTGCATGGGTAGGGGGAGGGAGAGGGGATAGGTGGATGGGGCTGGGCAAGGGAGAGGTAGGAGGAGGAAATGAAGTAAAAGAGAGAGAAGTTGAAGATAGTGACACTGGATGGAGTATCTCATACTTTTGGTAACCCCCAGTATAAGACAGGCGATTCGATGACTTGTATTCTTGGATCTCCTTCCTCTCTTATACGCCGGGCAAATTTGGCGAGTGAGGGGAGTGGCTTTCAGTACATTTGTCACACACAGGTGTCAGAACACAGGGGCTTCCCTCATGGAATGGTTGTCCACAGTGAGTGTACAGAGGGTCTACCATTCACCAGGAAAACATATGCCCAAATTGCAGCCACCAGAAGCACCGCATAGGTGGTGGGGTGTATGGCTTCACATCACAACTTCGGCACATAACCTTGACTTTCTCTGGGAGGGTATCCCCCAAAAAAGCTAGAATGAAGGCACCAGTATGGATGCGGTTGTCTTTGTGGCCCTTCTCCACATGCCAAACCAAATTCACACCTCTCCAGATTAGCCCAGAGTTCCTAATCCTTTTGCAGGGTGAGATCCCAATGAAAAATCACTCTCTACACCATATTCAGAGATTAGTGAGGGATAAAACAAACTGGGACATTGCCAATATGATCACAGGTGCAAAGAGCTGCCGATTGGGTGGCAGAAGATGCTCTGATCCAGAAAGTTTTCCTCAATATTTTCCACAAAAACAATGGCATTGTGGCAATGAATGTGTCCCTGTCTGTCCTCGTACAGATGAGGTAATGGGGGAAGTGTATCATACAAAGATGGCTAGCCTGGCCATCCTCCCATGGTGTAGCCAGGGAAGCAGAGGTTGCTGGGTAACATGAAGCACCATTCAATGATTGTTCACCATTCAAAGAAGCAGCCATTTGAGATCGGCCAGATCTTTGCAGATCCATACGCTTCATGCATCAAGCATCCCCCAAATACCAGCCATTCTGACCATGGGCTCTCCCGAAGGGTGCCACCCACCCAAACCAAGGGCCATCTAGCACGGTGGCTATAGGTGGGAGTTCTGATGCTCCAAGAAGACAAGCAACCACTCCTTGGCATACATGGGGAGTGAACAATTCAGGAATCAGGAGAGTGATTCCTGTGTTGTCAGGGATCTCAGCCAGATGGGTACATAACAGACCCATCACACAGACTGGCTATGTGTGCTGGTGACCTAGCTGGGTTGAAGGGGGCAACAGGGGGAAGGCAAGAGGAATCCACACCGCAGATGCCAGGGAGCGAGTTGTTCCCCAAACGGCTCACATTAAACAAAAACAGGAAATTTTGAAGTGGAGGTAAAACTCAATTGGGGACGTAAAAACCAAGAAACATGAATGAACAGGCAGAGGAAAGCAAATTGTAAACAATAAAGGAAACCAGGTGGATAGCCATGTCAAGATGAATCAGAGCACCAAGAAAGGGGTAGGAGAAGGTAACTGGGAGTGAGCAAGGATAGGGAGGGAGGGCAGGGTGACAAATGCGGACAGTAAGGAAGAATAGGCTGCATTAGCTCAGAGCCACATGTGCACCACGCATGAACTAACACGAAGGAACTGTAACCCCCTTGGGAAGGGGGTGGGGGGGTGGCTATTGTCTGCCTAGAGGGAATGATAATGTAAAGTAGTGCAGGCATTTTAGTGACATTTTTGAGTCTTGTGGTAAATAATTATGAATTACAGGACACTGCTAAATAACCATTTGATACAGTTTGCAACACATACAATAACCCTAGACTGATTGCATCAGCACATCTGAAGAAGCTGTTACCATTTCTGTCAGCAACTGGGGAAGGTGCAAGTGAACTTAATGCACTACTTCAAGCAATATTCATGTGCTGATGGCATTACAACTAAATGTATCCTTTCAAGATGTAATTACATCACTGCTCTTTATAGAAAAAAGTTGACCAGTCTGTAACAACAAAATTTAAAACCCGCCTGAGTTTCAATAGCTTTCTGACATTAGAATGGAGATGTGCTTTTCTCAAAAATAAATGCAAATCTGAAATTATCAAGGCTACAGTACTACCATGACACAGCACATATGGGAACAAACAGTGGACCACCTGCAATGTCAAGCACTTAGGGTGTTTGAGATGAATCTAGTCGCTGCTAGTGTTGCGTATGTCATGCGTCACTTGACTCAAGCTTTGCAGAAGTGCAGCAAATTCAGGCAAGCCACGTGTAGTGAACACAAACCTATAGTGATGCCGAACAAATTGTTCAACAATTGTTCAAAGGGTGATTGTAGGGCTTCTAGTTGCACTTATGTATGCCGTCATGCTTGTCAAAAAGGGCACCACACATTGCTACACACAGAAATAAAACACACAAGATGGAACAAGGAAGGATTGTCCTAGTGACATGAAACACAAAAAATGGTATACATCCATCAAGTACATTGCATTACTGCTCACTTATAATCATCCGAGACAAACAAGTGCTGCTTACAACAGTGACAACATGGTTGATAGATAGTAGTGCCTCTGACTTCACGGATGGCACAGTAGAGTATACATTCAAGGAACAGGTGGAATCATATCAGAAACAAAGCAGCACGTCTCTGTTTAAGTTGACTTCTGTATAAACCTCTTCATTTCACCTTCTGTCTGGGATCAAGACAAGATGTCAGTTACCTTCAGCAAAATTAAACAGTGTGTTGGATTTGACACATATAAAACTTATCGATCTAGAATTTCGGTCACCTGGCAAGATCGACAAGTTGCTGAGAGCAAAAGTTTCTCTGTACATTCAGAAGGCGAGGACTATCTCCATAAGAACTGATCATCCAGTGCTTTAAGAGACAGAACTGTGTTGGATTATGTATGTGAAGGAGTATCAAATGGTAGAGCACAAAATGTTTTCAAGGTGGCCATTCATATTACGCTTTGTGAAAACTGACACCGACTTTCTTGAACAAACTGTGGAAGACAGAAGGATTAAATCATGTCTGAGTCGTAGCAACACTTGCACATGTGTGTTGGTTTGGTGGGTCCTGAAGAACGATTGGCGTGTGGACATGTGGCTGGCAAGTTGTTGCTTTTGGCAGACTCCCACTGTCCGGTGCAGGTCCCAAGATGCTGCTGAAGGTTGAATCAGTCATAAGGCCAGATAGCGGTGAGCTGCATGAAGACATACGGACATTGCAAGCAACCAGATTGGCAAGTAACTGGCTTACTCTACAAGCTTAAATTTTATGGCTCCTCAATGATCACCTGAGTGTGTAGGATGCAATAATACCCTGGCTGGAATCCTGCAATGTATGGCTCCTTCACAACTGAGTGGAGTAAAGTGTTGTTCTTTTATATTTGTGTTATCTAAAATTGCATCTGTTACATTAATGCACCTATGAGTGACTGAGTGCATGATCATCAGTCAGTGTTATTAATTACAATTTGTGTTCCAGGTAATATGTCATGCAAGTGTAAGAGTATTCCCTGTTGTAAGTCTCATGAAGGGAATCAATTGTAACGTGATCTATGTCAGAGGCAAAGTGATCTTGGTACATGTGTACACTTGAGTTATCTTATCAGCAGGTGCTGATATTTTCAATTCTGAATAACAGAAATTTTAAACAATGTCAATTACATTGCTAGTCACTTGTGCGTTTTGTTCACATTTTCTACTTCCTGCCCCTTCTTGTGTGAAGCTTTATTTGTGCAGAATTCTGTTCCCATTGGTGTGTGTTGGCAGGGTAGCTTTGGCAGGAAATGATGTGTTCTTGTTCCCTGTGTCCAGAGCAGAGGCATGTTTGCCTTTTGCTATGGTGGCACCTCTGTTGTCGCACGGCGTCTGAGTTGACTGGCAGTCTGCTGCCCCTACCAGTCACTCGAGTGAAGCGAAGTTGCTCATCTGACATGCTCGATGTCAGAGTGCCGCAATTTGGGCAGGAACCAGTAGTCTGTTCAATTCGGTGAATTTATTGAGCTCAGGAGGATAAGGTACATTTATAGAGTCTGAGGTTCCTGCTCATTATAACTAACTACTCGCTTAAATGTTGCATCCTTATTACCAATTCTAAATACATTAAGTTTAAAACCTGTTAGTTACCAGTGTAAACTGTCGACATTTACCTTGGTGCATAGTCATTAGCTAACTCCACTTGGGGAATTTGGCTGCTCATTCCTAGTTGACTGTGATAGCTCTCTGCTCTAGCTCTCAGCCTGCTCTGAATTTTTGACAAATGTATGTTTATTAAATGTCTTTTACTTCTCCCAGCACAACCTGTGATATATGAGCTATCAAATATGATGTTAGGTTTATTGAATTACTAAGCGACACAAGTTAAACATATGATACCCAAAGAAAAGAAGACCTCTCTATGAAGTGCACGAAAAATCTATTTAATGGTTCAGATAGTATTCTAATAAGATTTTTTTCAAGTTCATCTGGCTATGATAATAGCAAGAAGAGTGACTCCATTATCAGTTTAAAAAGGTAATTGGCATGTAACTGCAATAACTAAATATTTTAGACAACTGTAGGTGGTAATTATGTTTACTGAATATCAACTGTGGTGTAACCGATCTCTTGGTTAATGTTACATATTTCTCAATGTCTATAGTACCAATGAATGATGGTTACTGCCAGAAAGTCATATTCCAGGTCAAATAGTGGGTTTAAACTTTTATTCACTTTCAGAATTTTTTCTCTTGCATGAAATCTGCTGCAAATACATGAACAATTTCTGCAGAGTGTGACAATGATAGTTCCTTCATCAGGCTTCAATGTACCTGCTGATTTGAGTGGTTCATTCCATGCTATCTCATTCTTGCTCAGTGAAGTGCCATGCCCTAGATCTGTTGCACCCATTACTGTCATTAGCCAGTATGCGAGTATTCTTTGAAAAATTTTTGTGACTGTTCAGTAGGTAATTACATTGTAATAATAGACCCGAGTTACCAGTGCAAATGGAGTTGCGAAGGTTGTGGTGTCAGGAAAGATTGGAGTGAAAAAAATAATAAGTATGAAGTGAAGATATATAGGATATGTAGAAAGGAGTTGATTAATTAAAATGGGGTGTGCAGGGCAGCCCACAGAAGGGCTAAAACCCATGGGCTAATGAAAACTGTGAGCACCCTGGAATGAGGCCAGGAAACAGAGGGGGGGGGGGGGGGGGGGGGAGGGTTTCATTACATGCCAAAAAGCTAAACTTCTTTGCTGCTGGTGAAACTCACCCTCTCTCTGACAGTCTCAGTTGTGCTTCCTCTACTTTCACTCACCTGAGCTATAGGACGTGGGGCTTCGTCGGCAACAGGGCCTGATTGACAAAAAAGGAAATTGTGTGTTAATATAAAAAATACTTAATCTGCAAAAGTCAAACAAACAGTTAATAAATGAAGACTGTTTCAACATGACATTACAAAGAACAGAATCAATTATTTGTATCTTTTAGAGTGCCTAGTGATCAGTGAATAACTGAGCATCTAATCCAGTCAATTATGTACGACAGTGAAAATTACTAACCGAGTTCCACAAAGCCGGAACTTTATTCCTGTTGCAAGCTGGCTATCTGAATACTGCCAGGGGCAAATAAACTTTTATTGTTAACATTTCAAATAATTATTGACGAAATTTTATGATGTAAAATCCTGTAGTAATCTGCTTATTAAAATATACAATTTTATGTTACAGGGTTAACTCACTGTGGCAAGTTTAACGGTTAGGAACTGTGTGTATGACTGTATATGCAGCCTCACTCACTGCAAGCGTATGCTGACATTCTATTCATCCAGTATTTGACTATGAGAGCACTTGGTGACTTGCAGAAAACTTCACCAAGAATTTCAAATTATCATTAACTTTTCTCAGGGATACCCCACATAAGGTAACAGCAAAAATGTTATCACCTACCACATTTTTGCTGTTCATGCAGTAAAATTGCACATCAAACACATACAATGTAATCCTCCTTTCTTTACTTACAGATGGATACACATAGCCAGGAGACTGTGTAGCAGATGATGTGGGTTGTTTCTCAGGTTCATTCTTCGTAAAGGTGAGGCAGGAAGAAATTTTATGAGTATGGGAACAGGATGGAGTAGAAGACATCATAGGAATGAGGTGGAAGTGTACCATTTGACTGGTACTTCACAATGCTGTCTTGAGACATTCAACAGAGTGCTGCCTGTTGCTGGCATGTTAATAAACCTGAAACAAACTCAGAGCAGATCATCTTGCCCGTGACAGCCATTGCATAGTTTCTGTATAGGGACCACATGACACTGGACAATTTTCCAGTATTTCTGTGCTCTTCACAGCCTTCATAGACCACTGCACAATGGCTCACCAGCCAACCCAAGTCCCAGACTTGACATCGTCTATCTAATTCTGAGTGCCATGTCTGTATTAGTAAGAATGCAGCCCACAATATTGGCATCATTAGTGCAACCTACTCTTTAGATACCTACAACAGTGCCTATCAGTTGTTACAGACAGAGTGCTGAACTAGAGTTTCAAGAAATGTTCTCATATTATCAAACATCTTTCATTGGATCAGGGCATTCTTTACCTTGCCTTGCTTTAACATTCACAACTATTCCTCTGAGCACAGCAACATTGGAATCTAGGACATCATCAGTGCAGCTTGCAGTGCTCAGCTTAGTTCATATTAGTGACAACCTTACAGCATAACAGGACTATTGTGATGTTTTTTTGCACTAGGAAGCCATTTAACATGCCCAACATTATAATGTGCCTTCTGTGTTGCAATGAAGTTCTGATGTTCATGACAACCTGAGCACATTTCTCACCTTGTGCATGGATCATCCACAATAGGTGGGATGAATGACCATGAGAGTGGGTGGCAGATGGGGCAATGCAGTTCCCTACTGGACTCCCTGTAGAGAGGTGAGGCAGGAAGACAAACACATTGGTCTGGGAAAAGACTGTAGTGAAAGTCTTAATGGGAAATATATTAAGAGCAAAGGGACAGTGATACTGTACGTACATTATCTTCGGATACTTATTAGAAATTCTCTCCAAATGTGTGTGCACATTTCTCCTATGTGTTTCAGTTGTTTCTACTACACTATTTTCTCCTAGCCTCTTAATTTCAGAGGTAATCAGCTCTCATATGTCATAAAGTAAAGCATAGAAACCTTATTCTTGCTGACTATTCTTCATAAATCCCCCTCTCTCCCAGTATTCAAAACACAGCTCCATAAATAATTGTAAACACTTAAATTATGCCAAGAAACTACTAAGACAGCGAAGACAAAATAAGGAAAACAATGCAATTGTCTCCAGTACACCATCTCATGAGGAGGAAGAAAAATAGTACATCGAGAAACGGTATCTGTACATTTGTGATGGCTAATCTCCAACTACAGTCAGGATTTTGACAGAGTCAGGTTTAATAGATACTTGCATTAATTAGCAAAGTTGTTTTGTAAGCTCTATTACTGCAATGCCAGTCATGTCATCCAGCCATAGATACTTAGCCTTAGCTGTGGTAGCTATTATAAATGTAAAAACGTAGCTTTGAATATAAAAGGAGTGATCAAAACACTAATTTTTCTGAACACACTAGTTACAAGACACAGACATCACTTCTCTTCAAGAATAAGTTATCAGTGAAAATATATGTCTAATAGTATATACCTAGCAAATAATGTCATAAAGATAAGTAATATCTTCACTGACTTTGCCACCCACAAAAAAGCAAAATCCTGGAAGTTATTTCTACAAAAGGAGTTCAGAAGACTTCTTGTGTTGGTGATATGAGGGCTATGTAGCACTGGAATGGAGACAAGGAAGGGTCTGAATGGGTGAGAAATTTGACTAATGAAGGTTAAAGCAAGGAGGGTTACAGGAACGTTGGATATACTGCAGGGAGAGTTCCTGGCCACAGTTTATCACTGGTCATTCTTGCAGAAAAACAGCTTGTTTCTTGTCATTCCCATGCTGAAATCAGCAAATTGGTTGCAGCTCAGCTTGTATATCACATGACTGGTTTCCCACATATCCCTGCCTTTGGTGGGATATAAGATGTTTGTGACCAGACTGGAGTGGTGGTGGTGGAAAGATGTATGGGACAGGTCTTGCATTTACTTCTATTACAGTGATATGAGCCGTGAAGTAAGGGTTTGTGAGCAGGGATTGTGCTGGGATGGACGAGTATATTGTGTAGGTTTGGGGGACAGAGGAATACCACTGTGGGACGGGTGTGAAGGATAGTAGGCAGGACATTTCTGATTTCAGAGCACAACGACAGTTTGTAGGAACCCTGGCAGAGGATGTAATTCAGTTGTTCCAGTCCTGGGTGGTACTGAGTTACGAGGGGAATAATCCTCTGTGGCCAGATTGTGTGACTTTGGGGGTCATGGGAAACTGCAAAGATAAGACACAGAAGATTTGTTTTTGTACAAGGTTTGGAGGATAATTATTGTCTGAACACTTCATTGAGTCCCCCGGTATATTTCGAGGGGGGCCCCTCATCACTGCAGATGTGGCAACCATGGGTGGATAGGCTGTATGGGAGGGACTTCTTGGTATGGACTGGGTGGTAGTAGTCAAAATGAAGGTATTACTTGTAGTTAGTTAGTTTGATATAGGCACAAACAGTGATGTAGCCGTCTTTTGAAGTGTACATCAACACCTACGAACATGGCTTGTTGGCTTGAGAAGGTCCTGGTGAAGCAAAGGAGGAGAAGCTGTTGAGGTTCTGGAGGAATGCGTATAGGGTGTCCTCACTCTCGCTCCAGATCACAAAGATGTCTTCAATGAATCTGAATGAGGGGAGGGGTTTTAGGATTCTGGGTGTTTAGGAAGAACTTTTAACCCATACTTAATCACTCATATCCCTGTAATAGACCTAGATGCAAGACCTGTTCCATACATCCCACCACCACCACCACCACCACCACCACCACCACCACCACCACCACCACCACCACCTACGCCAGCCTGGTCACAAAGGTCACTTACCCCATTGAAGGCAGCGCTACCTGTGAAACCAGTCATGTGCTATATAAGCTAAGATGCAGCCATTGTGCTGCATTATATGTGGGCATGACAACAAACAAACTGTCTGTCCACATAAATGGCCACATACAAACTGTGGCAAGAAACAAGTTGATACCCTGCTGCTAAGCATGCTGCCCAACTTGACATCCTTCATTTCAACTCTACTATATAGTGAGTAGCGACTCTTTTTCATAATATTCTTTGTTTGAATTCACTTTTTCAGTTTTATGAGTCATTCACCTCAGTTGCGTCTAATTCTATTTCGTGTTTAATTTTAAATGAGCTATTTCTTCTTTACAATTTAATTATTTGATAGATTAAAAAATCTACTTGCCAAGCAGCAGCAGAAAACACACACACACACACACAGACACACACACACAGACACACACACAGACACACACACAGACACAGACACACGAAAGAATGTGATGGGTGATTAGATGTTTTTATCTATCCAATTAACTTACACTGTTTGACAAGAGTGTGAACTTAGCAAGGGCTCATCACATGGGCATGCTACTGTTTTCTTTCTGTGAAATTATCATAATTAATTACAGTGGAAATTGCAAATACATTTTTAAATGTTATTCAAATCTGTAGATAATAGCAAAATCTAATTCTGACTGAAAATGTGTGTTGGTACCAGTAGCATGGATTCAGAAAATGTGCTTTGAAAAAAAGAAAAAATACCTATTGGAGGTAGCAAATTTAGTTTTCAGTGTCAGTTCTGTAATTAGGAAGCCTGTCTTTCCATACTATGAAAAGGAATGTTGCTACTCACCATGTAGCGGAGATGCTGAGTCGCAGATAGACGCAACAGAGAGACTATTGTTGATGAAGGTCTTAATGGCAGTCTTTTTGTTGTGCCTATCTGCAACTCAGCATCTCTGCTATATGGTGAGTAGCAACCTCCCTTCCCATAATACTGTTACATTCCATCCTGAATTTTTCTCTTTCCACACTCTCATAGAAAAACACTTATGTATTTTTATGCCTGAAATGAAATAAGAAAATTTTACACAAGATACTAATTTACCTGATGCTTTGTTCCTGTGGGAAGAAATACAGATGAAGCAAAAGCATCTAAAATCAGAGTGATGAACATTACCTTTTGTACAGAAAATGAAGCATTAGCAGACACTGTATTATTGATAAGTAATGTTTATTACATCCCTGTCCTCTACTCAATGAGAAGATTATGCACTTCAGTGTCCACATGTTCCACAATACAGGTTAACTTTCCATGCAACATGCAACCGAAGGTAGTGCACTCAATAGTGTCTCAACAATACGCTTTTTTAAACTACCACATTCTCTGATTCAACCTACTACATCACCAACAACAAAAAAATAAACTCTAGTTCCACCAGCAGTATCTCATGCAACACATAGTACCATAGGGCAAACAACTGGTAAAATGCCCCTATTGGAGCACATGAAAGATGAATATTTTCCTCTTTAAAATACTGACAGTAGAGTGAGGAACCAACTACCTCAGTCTACATTTTGCCTTCCTCACCAAACGTTTTTGCAATGTGAACATATTCCCACTGTTTTAACACGCAATTACCTAAATTCATTCATCCGGTCTCTCCCTCTAGTGAAGCCTTCATGCTCACCACCTCCCCCTCACTGTCACTGTCACTGTCACTGTCTATGTATATGGCTCTCCCCCACTGTCTCATTTTTCTCCCACTGATTTACAGTATATCCCACTGACAATGTCACCTCTCTCAATTACACTGTCTGTTTTTGTCTTTCTTTGATAAGTTCACTGACTTCAAAACTCCTTAACAGCTCAAAAATAATTCTGGGGCATCCAAGTTAGTTGTTTTTCCTTATACACTAGAGTGTAAGACCTCAGACCAAAATTTTCTCTCTCCCACACTTATGTGTTCATGTATACCAAGAAGCTGATTTATGGTGTCCCTAAGTCTTCCTTTTTGTCTACACAGGCTCCTATCTCTTTTCCTCCCACTGATTCTATCTTCACAAATCTCTCCTCCTCTTTTACTGACACTGTCTCACTGACTACCAGTATCTCATTTACCTTTCTTTTTAAAGAAATTTCCATGATTTGAATATTACTTGTTCATTTGTTTACACAGTCATGATTTCAACTTTATACCCATTCTGAAGATCATGTTGAAAAATTAAGATTGTTTGACCAGTCTGTGAGTTACTGAAAAAATATACTTTTGGTCTTTTAAGGTGTGTTCTATTGCAGGATATGAGTATGTGTGAAAGATATGTGATGTGGCTGATATTGTGCACAGTTGAAAACTATAAATGGGTCTATAAAGTTAGAAACATGTTTTTTTTTCAATAACAGAACAACACAGCATGACATACATATTAACATTTCAACAGGCATTCAAGAATGGCTATGAAGCCAATGGCATTATTGTGCAAAATAAAAGCACACTCTTAAGTCAATTGATGGAAATTGGTTTTAAAACATCCCCCACCCCTACAATTGTGTCCCTCATGCTCATTCCCTCATTGTGGAGCATTTGAATGCAATGGAGAAGGTTCAACAATGAAGAATATGAGAACCACAAGCCAAATCAGAAAAATTACTGGTTGGCCTTATGTGCATCATCCACTTGCTTGTCATCGATTAGTGTGTGAACACCACTGATCATTCCTATCCAGCACCATTACTGATGACTAGAAAATGTGTCTTTGTGCTAATTTAAGGGAAGGAATAGAATGGAATGCTTTTGTCTAAACAAGGCAGCAATGCTACAAAACCACGTGATTTCTACTGTTGTGGATTCAGAAAGTTACCCCAACATTGGCAGACTGCAGTGATTAGTGGAGCAGATTATATTATTTATGATGACTTAAGTCTCCATTATGTATAGTGTGTGTTTTTTGAACTTGCAGAAAACATTACAGTCTTATGCACCAGCCTAAGATGTTCTGTTTGTCATGAAAGAGTTACTATGGAAATAAGCAGTGAAAGGCTAAGCCTTGAATAACATTTGCCACACTCCGTCCCTTTCTCAATCAGATAGATTTTCTTAAACCTGCAGGACAACTCTGTGCGGAGTTGTGGTGGACACATTGAGTGAGAATGTCAGTGAGGGGATGGGGTGGGGTGGCACAGGATGTAATATAGAAGGCAAAGGGACAGATACGGGGATATGGACGGAGCTATGCTTGAGGAAGGCAGCACAGGGGTAATGAGTAATGAGGGAGGGAGGATTGTGGAACTTAAGGATGAGTTAAGGGGAACTCCCATATGTTTAAATTAGGGAAGTTGATATGGGAGTGGACGAGGTGACAGAATTGGAGATGGGTATCGAGTATGCAGTACACAGTTTGTGAAGCTACAACCAAGTCAGGCATTTTGTACTCAGTAGCATATTGTCAATGCGTAGTCAATAACCCTCTTGGCAGGTGAGGGATAACTGGGGCACCCAGGCTATTTCACACATCACGTCAGTGAGGTTGCAAAATACTGATTCAGGAGAGAAGGAGGATTACAGGGACAATATTCTTCACTTCGAGACATGATGATGAGGTTTCAAATCACTGGACATGAATGTGGTTAACTTGATCCAGTCCCCAATAAGATTGGCAATTTTTCTCTTTAAGAAGCTCAACTATGCTGAGTGATTGTTTTATACATAAATATATTTATCTCAAGGTGACAATTTTAATATGAGCCACGACTACGGAATAAGGGGACTGTGATCTTAACATTGCTAATTATTGTAGTGTGCCAATTTGTAATGTTAGCTCACCTTTACAATGACTTATTTTAAAATGTCAATTTGGTACTTAGAAATTTGTCTTCTTTCTCTTTCATCACATTTCCCTCACAATCTACCACCGCATACATTTTAAACACAACTGCACATTTGTGACCAATCTTTTGTAGTTACAAAGGCACTGCCAATTTTCAGTATGAATTATGTACCATGTAATTAACATCCAGTGTCAAATTGAAGTATAAAATTTTGAACAACTGTTTCACTGAAATACTTTTGCAAGAAAAATATGGAAAAAATACCACATAAGAAAATATTAAAGCGATAACTTTAGCATGTAATTAAGCTACTGAAGAAAGCAAAAATCTCACCTGCCAGTACCTCCTCTGGGTGTACCTCTTCCCGTTCCTGCAAAAAAAAATTAAAAAGCTGAATAACTTTACATGAACTGAATTTAAGCATAAATGAAACACCTTCAAATGTGTCAGTGGTATGTTATCTCACTGCACATGCTCATCTCAGTGTTAGTAAGTTGGTAAATTATATAATGACAGATTACGAATCAGGTGCAGTGACAAGTAGATACATGTGAAATTTTATTAAAGTGCAATTGACAAAAACTGCATAATAATACAAATGAAGAATCACAAAATATTTCTATTTCAATTGAGCATAACTGTCTGAATTCACTAGAGCTGCCAGCTGCCACTTACAGCCACTGCCACAGTGCAGGACTAAGGAGCCCACAAAACACAAGTCAACATGGTGGGAATGTAGACTACAGCTGCTAGATCCATGAAGGCTGGTGCAAGGATAATGCCAGTGACTGAAATAGAAGTACAGAATAGTTTGCTGGAAAGAACACCCCTCAAATATGACCTGGTGGAGTAGTCTGAAGGATCATGGAAGGGGAAGTGAATAACAGACCATTATAAAATTACAGATCATAGAGATAGTGATAGGGTTTATTATGCCTATATCTGCTGCTACCAGGACAGAAATTTGAAATTGATTCTTGGTCCCAGAGAGCAACCTGAGGTTGGCCAACACAACAGAAGAGGGAGTGGAACAGTTAAAAGAACTAGTTAATTTAATCCAGCCAATTTCTTGCTATCCTGAAGGGTGTGACGACACTGTTCAAGCAACAGTTTGCAATGTCTGCAGTTTGCTTTCATAGAATGTTAAAAACATGTAGAGCACATCTTTGCATATGAGTTGAGTCACAACATGGCTCAGTCAAACAAGGGTCTGGGACACAGCACAGTGAAGATGAAGTGTGAGAATGGAACATTGTGTGGTGGTAATGATAGAATTTTTAAGATTTTCTACTTGGGCATCACAACTGGGGAAACAATATTTCCTGAAGGGTGCCAGGGAACAGCAAATCTCTAGAAATCCTTGGAAAGCTGCCATTTGGGTGGGCACGTAGGTGGGGTAGGAGTCAGAAAATGGATAGCTAATGGGAAATGGTCGCTTGAGTGCATAACAAAGACAATGATGAGATGATGGGTAAATTGGGCAGTGCACAAGAGGTCCAGATGGGGGTAGGAGTGCATGGAGTGTGAAAGGCAGGTGGATACTCCAACAATAAAGCAAATGAGGTTATGGTGACTGAGAAGGTCAGCCAAGAGGCACCTCTCCAACAGGTTCTGGGAGAGTCCCAAAGGGAATGGTGTGCATTACAGTCAACGAGCAGCCAAAAGGGGTGAGGGAGTTGGCCAGTAAGCATGAAGACTGTCCAGTGACACAGACTGAGTGAGGTATGCAAACAGTACATATGGAAAAGTTTAGGATAGGAAGTAAAATGCAGACTGGAATAGCTTGAAGCTGGGTTTCCAAGAAGACTATGAACATCATCCTTGATGAGCAGTATCACTCCACCCAATTACATTGAATCGGTCCTTGGATGATGCTGTGAGGTTAGGGGGATGTCACTGTAGACTGGAAATACATGCGAGAGCTCAAAGCAGGTCATGAGGATTCAATTTTGTTTCCTGGAGGCAGAGAACAAGCAGAGGCTGTGATTACAAGAGCAGCCATAAATCCTCTTTGTTGGATCAAAGGCAGCAAACATTCCATTGGTGGATTGTCATGATTAGGAGAGGGGAGAAGGGAAAAATGCAGGGGTGTCACCTCAATGACTATTGAGTGGCAGCTTTTGAAAGCTCACTGCTACAGGGCAGAAGGGCTGGAGAATCAGCCTCTGTAAGATCTACAGAGGTGTTGGCATTCTCATTCTGTCTGTCCTTGAGGTCCAGAGCAGAAAGACGCCTGGAGATGCATACCAGCTACAAGGTGGTCAGTCAGCAAAGGTTATCATTTGGCCACACCATCGAGGAGGAACTGTGAGCCAATACAGAAGCACATTGTTTGCCTTTGTTTGATTTCTTGGATCCTTTCTGGTTGGCATAGGAAGACTGAAATGTTTGTTGGCTGAAGGGACATAGAAAGTCTTTGTGGGAGTATTCATTCCATCCCTCCTGGGCTTTCAGTTGTATAGCAGGTGACTTTGTCCCATGAGACAAAAGTTTGAGGCTTCTTGCACAGCTGGTGAGGAGGAGTAGGAGTAGGAGTAGGAGTAGGAGTAGGAGTAGGACGACGACGACGACACAGCTGCTATGACACTGGGTGATTCAACAACCACAGTGCTGTATTTCACATCACACATCTGGATGTCCACATCCTTCATGGAGTGAGATGTAACAGCAATGGTACTGTAACTGCCTGATGGTAGAACACAGGGTCACTGACTAGCCAACAATTTGCGAGTGATCTGGTAAGGCATCTTTTTCCTTGATCCAGATCTCCTGGACACCCAGTCATTGAGATACACGAGATAATCTCGGAAGGAGGTGGCATGATCACCATTGCAACTTGTGCAGCAGAGAGGGCAAGGTAGCCAAGTTACACAGTTGGCTGGGCGTCGCCATGACATTTGACTGTGGTCATAATGATGACACTGGTATCAGTGCATTGGGTTTGGTGGTGTGCCATTTATGCAGACAGTAACTGCTTGTTTGTCTTGCCCTCCTAGAATGCAGTACAGTGGTTGGCTACGGCCTAGCATTTAGATCACATGACGTGTTTCACAGGTTGCCCACCACTGAAGGGATAGGTAATGTTTCTAGCTGGACTTCAGTAGGTGGAGTTGGTGGAGGGAGGATGTGTGGGATGTGTCTGCATCTAGATCTATTAGAAGGGTATGAGATAGGAGCTGCTGAAAAACACACAGTATTTGCGTGTTACAGAATATCAGTGAGGGCCCCAACCAACAAAAAGCATGAAATTGCACAGTGGGTACCAGCAATCAAACTCTGTTATATACACTGGTGCATGACATACAATAAATGGTTCCTTGAGAGATTGAATACCTAGCACCAATTTCGTATAACTCCAGACTTGCAGTACCTGAAAGAGCCTGCACAATATGTCATCGAAATATTGTGCATAAAATGTTGAAAACTCAGCAGGACTCCTGGAAGCACAGAACTAAACACTGACAAGGCTTCTCCATTAGACATTTTGAGGTACGGGCTAAGAGATGTTTATCTAAATATCAAAATTTTCTTGCAATATTTGCGACACTCCTACTTGGCCTGGACAAGAGGAGGGGTTAGGCTTTGGCGATTCTGCCAAGGCTGCCAGACTATATTGATATGCAGGTCTGTAAATGAAGAACCACCACAAAAATTCAAGGTCTTTTAGAATTTCCACAAATGTAGCTGAAAGTAATTTAAGAAGGAGACGAACTGCTAATGGACCTCCTCAGACAAATGAGAATTGTCCAAATGATGGAGGGAGATATTTTTATTGTAACTACTACAATGTTGAAACCAAACTGGCCTCAAACTGCCCAGTGATTTCTTAACATATTCGGAGAAACAGCACATGTAACGAATGTTTTGTCAATTCTGTGGCTCAAAGAATATGTTTTTCACCTGTCTGCCACATATTTTTCTGTGCTCATTAAGGGCTTGAAGCCAAAATCATGATAGCAATGAAATGAACAGAAAGTAAAGAAATTCATAAATCAAGTAGTATATCACCCACCTCACAGAAGAACCAACACATTTGAGGTCAATCATTTTGTGTCAAAGCTGTCTCTTGAAATTGATGTCAACCCACCTTAGGAAGCTCCCAAGGGAAGCTAAAACATGGATATCTCACAACAAAATGTCAGAAAAAAAATCAGTTAGGTCATGTACCTATTTCACAAAGAAGTACAATGGAAGTTATGAATTTGAAAGTAGTAAGGAAAGGTGACTTTGAAGTAAAACTTCTGTCTAACAAAGAACAAAGAAACTCACAAAGGTTACTAAAACATAATGCAGATAGACTCACTAACTAAGGAATCAGTTAAAGGCTATCAACATGAAATTAAAGTGACTAAGCATGGCAGCTTGCAAAAAGATATTCACAGCACCAAAAATAATTCAATAATAAAAAATAAAGGTAAAATGTGGTGGAATGAAATATGCAAAGAAACCATACCAGAGATGGATAAAAGATGAATAAGGCAAAAATGCTGAAAGAAAATTCTAGATCATGATCAATCTAAACAACAAAGAAAGAAAACTACCAGATTAATCAGAAATACCAAATAAAGCTTGAGAAAGAGAAACTTTTGCAAATAGACAGGAATAAATCCCCTGTTTTTTATATCAAACTGTGAAGAACAAATTGAAGAGGTTTCAAACCGCAAGTATGTTTCTAAACTAAAAACGGCCAAATTGGGTTCAATAATGCTTTCAAGATCTTTCATGACTTTCAAATCTCAGTTAGTAATGAAAATTGTGAAGAAGATTTACCACAAGCTATACAACAAACTGAAGAAGGAATTAACACCCTCAGAAATAAGAAAGATTGTGGAGAAGATTGTATTTTAGCTGAACTTTTGATGTGGTCCTTGCCAAATAAGGCAAATTAGCTAAATTTACTCTTTGATGAAATCTGAAAAACAGAAAAAAAATATCCCAGAGGAGTGGAAAGTTACCTTGATACATCCACTGCATAAGAAAGATAATAAACAGGATGGAAACAACTACATAGTAACCTCTCTACTGTCAGTAGCAGCTAAGTATTTTCCAAAATTTTATCAAGCAGAATAAAAAACAACACTAGACAGCCATTAATGTGAATATCAAGCTTGCTTTAGATGAAGGAAAGGTCATGATCAGATCAAATATTTAATCTCAAGTCACTAATTCATCACCAATTACTAAATTCAAAAGATATTGTATTATGTTTGTGGATAATAAGAAGGTTTTTGATTATGTTGACAGAAAAACTACAGATAAAATAATTTGAGGATTTGGTGTAAGGTCTAAACTGACAAACCTAATCCATGAAACACTTACAGATACCACTCTGTAAAGTAAATCTTATGGGAGAAATTTCACAGCCTTCAAAATAAAAACACATGTACCACAAGGTGACGGCCTGTACCCATCATTTTAATACTGTATTAGGGAAAATTGTAAGAATTTCTTACAAAGAATGTATTGAACTCAGCATTTTTCCAATAAGATTAGGAGGAGGAAGAAAAAAGGTCGAAATCAATTTGGAGGTGATTTTGTTATACCTGCCGAAAATGTGGCATCTGCTGTAACACAAACGAATTTCCTTGAGGAAATAGCCAGTAGAAGTGGCTTAAGGATTTCTACAGCATGAGGGGGGAGGAGGGGGGGATGTTAAGAATGCTAGAAAATCCTTTAAAACCGATGTGGTCCAAATAGATAGGTTCACTGTTAAGTTGATACATTATTGTCGCTCTAACCAACACAGGTTCCACGTCTCAAACTTGGCCCTGGACTGACTGTCTCAGGACCAGAAATCAGGCCCTTATACATTACCACAATGATAGGTACTGAAACTACACATTGTTTGAAGTTTAATTTACAGAGATTACAATTAAATCTTAACTCGTTAAATTGACTGATTACATCGAAAAATTCCGTCTTTTTAACAGTTTCTTCTACTACAAGAGTTAGACAGAATTATTTGTTTAAATAATCAAATTGACAAATTAATGTATGCAAACAATACTTTGGACAAAGCTATTAATTACTTTGGGATTAAATAACAGATAATTTTGCTAACATGTTTCTGAATAGAGCCAAATAGATACTTTAAGATTACTAGTATTTTGTCTCCCAAATGTTTATAATTAGTACAGAATTTAGATTTGTTTATACATCAACAATAGAATTTAAGTTATGAAACAATTACTGATTTCACCTAATAATTGAAGATACCGACAAGGAATAGTCAAAATAAACTGGGAATTCAATTACATACATAAAATTAAGCACAAAATTTGATCTGATGTTAAGTTCTTTAAAACTGAGGGCCAATGTTTCTCTCTTATGAAAATGCAGATTATATTGACATATGTTAATAGTACTTAATTCAAAAGTGACAAAATGAATTTTAAGGAGGCAGATGGCAAAACAAGAATGGGAGTAAAACTATCCCAGCTTGCTTCATCACAAACACAAGACAGTAGATTTACAAATAAGATTTTTAAATAGCTGTGGGATAAGCAGTACAGAAATAGCTGGGTCAGTGAAGTAAAAAAAAAAATTAGAAAAAACTATATAAGGACAGAAGATGCTAACAGAGAAATCTTTCAGGAAGAAGTATTGAAAATAAAATTATTCCGAGGCAGGGTAGCTAAAAAGACTGGTTCAAAATGGTCTGCAAAGAGACAGAATATAGTGAACAAATGAAATCATAATGGAAGAAAAGGAAACAACAAACCGTGAGGATCTAAAATTGGAATGTGTTCCTCAGATGAACTATTCACAGGAGAAAAAATAAATAAATAAAAAGTTTATCCATGAACTTTATACAAACAGGCTTTTTCTGTTTGTCAGTCACTGTTTTCTTTTCATTTCAAATAACATATTTCAGTCACAAGATGTCCTGTGTGTATTCCAGAAAGCCAAAAAGTTATAAAAGTAAGAAGATTATAGGCGATAAGAAATTTGCACTGTGCCAAATTTGTTCAAGAAAAGTTCTGTGCCAAACTGGAATGAAACAGCATGCATATTCAGTCAAAATCTGCACACCAAGTAGGAAGAAACATTCTTTAAGCCAGGGGAGGTGCAATTTTGGAATTAAGCAGAAGTATCATTCTGGGCACCATAATAGGAGAGCATCTGCAGCATATGTGAAAAGTAGCAAGGATGAACTTAGCACAAGAAGGGAACAAATGGCTACACCATACTTAATAGGGCTCTGTGAAGTTTATGTCTATGTGCTGGAGGGACTTTATATTTAGGCTCATCAGATAAAATGTCCAGGGAAACTGCTGATTTGATGAAGTTATTTAACACATCACAATGACTACAGAATTTAAGACATTTTTGGCCTTACCTCTGTTTGACCTACACAGCTCTCTCTATCATCATCTAGTGGAACAAAGGGATGATACTTTTTCAATGTTCTTAGAATTTACCTAACTTTCACCTGCAATAAAAATAGGAACTTGGAAAAACTGTCTCTTAAATGAGTAATGATGCTTTTTCTGCTGCCAACCTTGAGGGATTTCAATAGTTCCCAGGAGCTTGCTTTGTCTGTATCCATGTACAGCCTAAAGTCACACTGATACTGGTATAAATATCCATAGAATTTAAGAAGTATCAGTTCACCCTCCCTTTTCCTTTGTATAGTTTGCACATTCCAATGTCCTGAGGATGAGGGTACTGAATAGGTTTCAAGCCTAACCTTATTCAACTCCTGGGAGAGAACATCTTCTCAACATACATCATTAAAAACTTTAAAAATGCATATTTTACTGTAATTGCTAGGATATTTCGGATGTTCTCAATGTATTGTGAGAAAATTTAGTGCACCATTGGGCATCCACTCACTGGAGGGAATATGTAACATCATGAGACTCAAAGCGCTTCTCGAATTTTCACGGATCATCCACCTGCTGTTCAATCACCAATGCAAAACTGTCGTCTGTACTAGTATAATGTTTAATGAACAAAGTTTATGGCTCCGTGTTTATATATTTACATGTTATCTTTGGGAGCGAATTCAGCTGTCACAAAACACATTCATTGAGGCCAACATACCTCGTAAGAGTGGTGTGCGTTTTCTGTAATATATCTATTGTTCCTAATTTATATAAATGGTATGCCCTCTGTTTGCTGATGACACTAGCTTGGTAGTAAAGAATGTTTTGTGGAATGTTGGTATTGTTTCAAGTAGTGCAGTTTGAGATATAGGTTCATGGCTTGTAGAAAATAAACGAATGCTAAATCACAGCAAAAATAAGTTTTTACAATTTCTAACAAAAAATTCAACAAAACCAGCCATTTTAATTTCACAGAATGGCTGTATGATTAGTGAAACGTAACAGTTCAGATTTCTATATGTTCAGATGGATAGTGAACTGT
Organism: Schistocerca americana; assembly: GCF_021461395.2. Lineage (NCBI taxonomy): Eukaryota > Metazoa > Arthropoda > Insecta > Orthoptera > Acrididae > Schistocerca > Schistocerca americana. Next base: position 11,655,812 of record NW_025725481.1, on the reverse strand, counting down.
TGTGGAAAACTCGTGTTCAGGATCTTGTTCAAAGACTTAATGCTGGCATTTTTACTATTTGAATGGTATATGAAGTAAATGACAGTGTGACACAGAAATTAGTATACTTTGTTTATTATCATTCACTTATGAGGTATGGTGGTATATTTTGGGGTAATTCTTCCATTTCCCAAAGGATGTTTCGGCTCAGAAATGGGTGGTTCAGGCATTAAGTTGTATAAGCTCATGTTACTCCTGCTGACCCATGTTAATTAGTCTGGGTAATCTGACATAGGCCTCTCAATAAACACACATTCTTTGCTGTCATTTCTTGTTAACAGTGTCAGCTTATTCCCAAGAATTAGCAGCTTTCACTCAGTTAACACTAGGAAGAAATCCAATCTGCCTATGGGGCACACTTTCTTGACTCTTGAGCAGAAAGGCGTGCAGTACACTGCGGCATCCATTTGCAGTAAGTTACCACAGGAATTCAAACCTCTTAGCAGTAATCCATGTAGTTTCAAATCAAAATTGAAGAGTTTCCTATCGTGTTGAGGATTTCCTTGAAAAATTAAGTTGATTCCTGTGCTACATTCTTGATTGCATTTACATAAACTTATAGCTCCTCTTTTTTGGTTTCTTAAACATTTTATTTTATCTGGCATATTCCATGACCTTTAAGATTTGTACCAAATATTGGTCCTAGAAAACAAGGTGTATGAAAATTAAAGCACTTACTGGACGAAAGACTGTTTGCCACGGTCAATGCAAGATCTGAAACACCATCACAAGAGTTATCATTTGATTTTGTTTCAAGTACCAAGACCTATCTTAATATCACTGACAGCAAATCCCAAAGGACAAAAGTAGCTAAACAGTTACTTTTACATCACACTGCACAATTTGTGACACATGTGTTTAAGTACATTAAGGTAGTTCCATTGAATTACTAACCAACACGTGTCAAACACAACAACCACTAAGACAAGTAGATCTCTCGAAGTAGTCTCTTGGTACTTATTTAGCAACCAGGAAAGTATTATCAGAAGACTTCAGGAAGTTTGTCATGCCATGATTATATGGAGGAGAATGAGTCACTTATCATTTGTGTTTATGATATTTGCTCAAAAATGAGAAAAACTCACTTCCAAACAGCAATAAGTAAGTATTTTAGACAACAGTAAGTGGTAGTTGTCATTCTGAAAGAATGTTAATTGTCATATTTAATGAGTAACAACTATGATATGACCTATTGATTTGGTAAATTGTTTACCTCACCATGTCTATAGTACTGATGAATAGTGGTCACCACCATAAAGTCTTTTTTAGTTCGAATGGCGGCTTTAAACTATTACACACTTTAGGAGCTTTCTGTGCTGCACATGAGAACTGGTGCAGATTGATGTAGGATTTCTGCAGGGTGAGATGACAATAGTTGCTTTGTCGTTCTTCACAGTACATGATGATTTGAGTGGTTTACTCCCTACTGATGATATCTCTCCTTGGGTTAATTCCTTGCTGTTTCATTCTGGTTCAGCATTGTGGATTCCCCCTAAATCTGTGAGCACTGTGACAACTACCATTACACAGGAGAACAAAGATGAAGTTGAGCTGTCATTAAGATTCTGCATACTAACCAATGACACACGACTTGACATTAATTATTAAAGAGAGTTACTTGTTTTAAATTAAGAGCCAGTATATGATTGGTCTTTGAGAAATGTTTTGGATCATTCAGCAGATAATTTAGACTTGAGATAGCATTTCAGTTTCCATTGGAAAAGAAGTTGTGATGTTTGTGGTGTCAGGAAACAAACTGGCATGGGAGATGTAATGAGAATGAAATGGAAATGAATAGGATATGAAGGAAGTAGTTTTTTTTAAATTTAAGTAAGTGTGTAGAGTGCGTGGCAGTACAGAAGAGGAGGAAGTATTGTAATGGCTAAAAGGCCAAATGTAATGAACTTTGTGAGCACCTGAAAGGAGGCCAGGAAGTAGTGTGGTGTTAATTACAGGCCACAAAATCGAACTTTCTGCTACTGGTGAAACATACCATGGCTCCATCAGTTGTACCGGTGCTCTTTCCACTTTCACTCTCCTCAGCAATAGGAGATAGAACGCTTTGAATTGTACCTGATTGACAGAAAACATTTTGAGTTAATATAAAAAAACTCTATCTGCAAAAGTAAAACAAATAATTGATTAACTAATAGTGTTTCAACATGGAATGATGATGAACAGAATCAATTATTTCAGTCTTGTAGAGTGCCTACTAATCAGTGAATAACTGAGCATCTAATCTACTCAATTATGTACAACAGTGAACATTAAAAAACCCTGTCTTTCTGGAACTCAGTGAAGTTGCAGGCTGCTATCTGAAGACAATCAGGGGAAAATTAACTTTCATTGTCAACACTTCACATAATTGCTGATCAAAATTTAAAATGCTGTAATAATCTGTTACTTAAAACATATAATCTTATGTTACATGGTTAACACACTGTGGCAAGTTTAACAGTTAGGAACTGTGTCTATGCCTGTATATGCAGCTTCACTCATTGCAGGCATATACCGACATTATATTCATCTGGTATTTGACAATGAGAGCACTTAGTGACTTCCAAAAAACTTCACCCATAATTTCAAATTATCATGAATCTTTCTCAGAGAGATCCCACAGAAAGCAATAGCAAAAATGCTTACCAATTACTATATTTTCATTGTTCTACTTTAAAATTGCCACATCAAATGCATACAATGTAACACGCCTTTCTTTACTTACAGATGGGTACAAGTAGCCAGGAGAATGAGTGGCAGATGAGGTGGGGTACTTCTCAGGAGGATTCTTTGTAGAAGTGAGTCAGAAAGGAAAGATGATGAGTATGGCAACAGAATGGAGGAGGAGACATAACAGGAATGAGGTTGAAATGTGTGGTGTAGCATCTGGCTGGTGTTCAGTTGCTGGCATGCTAACAGGGCTGAAACTGAAACTCACACTCAGTGCAGCTCATCTTTCCCATGACAGCCACTGCATAGTTTCCACATTTGAGCCATGTGACACTGGGCTTTACAGCATTTCTCCATTGCACAGACTTTGTAGGTCAATTCACAGTGGCTCACTTGCCATTCAAAGTTCCAGACTCGATATCAAGTATCTGCTTCTGAGTGCCATGACTATATTAACAAGAATGCAGCCCACAATATTGGCATTGCCAGTCCAACCTACACTGTAGGTGCCTACAGGAGTGTTTCTGACTTATTACAGACAGAGGGCTCAAGTGAAAGCTTAAAGAATAGTTTTCATATTAGCGACATCTTTTAGTGGATCAGGGCGTCCTCTACCTTGCCTTCACCAGAGAGCTGTTTCATTTGCTGCATGTTGGCATGTGCAATCTGTGTCGCAATGAAAAACTATTCATTTTGGCTATTCAGGAACATCTCTCTTTTTGGCTTTTTTTATTACTTTTTTGTCTCTGGAAACTTCTTACCAGTGTCTTGTGTTTCATTAGGTAGAGTTCATCTCTGTGTTCAAGTGCTTCTTGACAGTGGTTGAAAGGTTTTGCTCTATGTTCGAAAAACATTCTTCACATTTCCTTTGGGTTGCAGATGACTCTGCACAATTGTTCTCCCACGTTCTGTGATTATTTGCCTTATAATTACTTGTTCTAACTTGTCTCTGTCTTGTGTCACTTCATTCCTTCATTCTCATGTTTTTCTGCCTGCACTGTTCCACCACACCGTTCCTCCCTAATGATGTCCTAGCCATTTCCTGTATTTTTCTTCCAGGTGTGCCTCCTGGATGGCATTGTTATCTCCTCCATGGGGATGAGAGTTGTCATATTTTTGCTGTTGTTACAGTATCAATTTTTCCTCTGAGTGCAACATCATTGGAATCTAGGACATCACCAGCGTAGCTTGCAGTGCTCAACTTACACCTTACAGAGTTGGTCTCATATTAGTGAGAACCTGAAAGTGTATCAGCACTGTTTTTAGGTGGCTTTCACTGGAAATCTGTTGCACTTGCCCAACATCATCATGCGTCTTCTTTGTAGCAATGAGGTTCTTATGTTTGTGACAAACTCAGCACATTTCTCTCCTTGTGCATAGATCATCCACAATAGGTGAAATGTATGACCACGAGTGTGGGTGGTAGATGGGGCAAGAGAGTTCCCTGCTGGACTCCCTGTAAAGAGGTGAGGCAGGAACACAAACAGATTGGTCTGGGAACAGACTGTAGTGAAAGTACTGGTGGGAAATATTTTATGAGCAAGGCACTGGCACCAGAGATAAATCAAGAGAACAAGATGTTAAGATAAGTTTAGTGTTTAGTAAGAAATTACATTTACTCTACATTCTATCTCAATGAGTATTTTTTCTGTATCACCAATAATTCCTGACTATGCTATGTTTCATGTCAAACTTTCTGTAAGATAAAAATTAAATTGAATTAGTATAACAACAAAAAATAATCCATTTTTACAACATAATGTAATTGGATAGGAAAAAAATCTACTCACCAAGCAGTTTTGTTTTGTTTGTTTCATTTGGCTTTAGGACACAAAAAACAACTGGGGTCATACGCACCCAAGTCAAGACTATAGACCACGAACACAGAGAGGAGTTAAACAACTTCACATCTGTCCCAATTGACAGAACAGGAGACAGCTAAAACCAGGCACATGGAAACAAGGCAAAAAAAAAAAAAAAAACATACAGAAATGGAGGTCCGAAACTAAAAATTAATTGGCCTTCGTCATAGTGCTTCGGCGGATGAAAAGTAAAACGCAGTTGACAGCTCTCGCATCATTCTCTAAAATGGCTGATAAATCAGATGGCAAACCCAGGCTGGAATGTAAATTGTTAAAAAGGGCATTCCAGCAGGAAGTGGTGGACAGTTAAAATTTGGGGGTGATGAGAACAAAGTGGTGGGGTAGCTCCACTTAGCAAATGACAATGGCTAAAAAGGCTGTGCCCAATATGCAGCCCAATTAAAATAATCTCCATGGCAGTCATTCAAGGCACTGGCAGAGGCTTAATAAGCCAAAGCTTATTCTTGTGAAGGGATGAACACTGACAATGCCAAAGGGACAGCACCTCCTGACAGGTGGCAATACAGAGATCATTGGAAAGAATATAGGTAATTGCAGGCTGAGGTACAAGGACTGCAACCTTGGCAGCAGCATCAGCAGCCTTGTTTCCTGGCAGACTGACATGACCAGGGACCCACAGGAACATGACACTGGTTCCACCAATAGTGAGCAAGTGACAGTTTACCTGGAACTGCTGCACTAAGAGATGAGCAGTGTACAGTGCACATAGACTTTGGAAGGCAGTGAGTGAGTCTGAGCGAAGGACACAATTGTGAAGGCTGTGTCCCCTATGTAATCCGTGGCCTGATACAAGGCGAAAAGTTTGGCTGTAAATACTGAGGAGTGTGCCGGCAACCGATATCAAAAGACACGGGTGCCAATGACGAAGGCATACCTGACCCCATGATTAGTCTGAGACCCATCAGTGTATACAAAAGTACTATAGCGACATTCCATTCGAAGGTCATGAAACTGAAGGCAACAGATCAAGGCTGGAGTAGTGTTCTTTGGAAATGAAGGAAGGCCGAGATTAACATGGGCCACTTTGCAAAGGAAAGGTGATGAACAGTTCATACCCACTAGGAAAGTTGCCGGTAGTGTGAAGTTAAATCGCCATAGCATGTGGCGAAAGTGGACTCCAGGAGGTAACAGAAGAGGGACGAGTCCCGTACTGATGATCAAAGGTATCATTGAAGAAGGATGCATAGGCAGAGTGGCCATGCTTGGCAGACAAATGGCATGCATAATTGCTGAGGAGAAAGTAATGACAGTAGGACAGTTGTAGTTCAACATTGTCAGCATACAGACCCTAAACTGGGCTGGTGTAAAAGGTGTCCTTGGCCAAACAGACGCCATGATGGTGGATAGTGTTGAGACAGCATAAGAGGGATGGGTGTGCAAACTCCTAAAAAAAGCACCCATAGTCGCGTTTCGAATGGACAAGGGTCCGCAACAAACTGAGGAGAGTGGTTTGATCGGCACCCCACGAAGTATCATTGAGGACATGTAGGAGACTGGGGAACCTCGTACAGCTGCGGGCTGCCAGGTAAGACACATGGGAGGATCAATAGTGTTTCCTATTGATCATGAGCCCCAAAAATTTTGTAGTTTCAATGAATGGAAGAGCAACAGGACGAAGGTGTAGAGATGGTGGGAGAAATCATTTTTGCTGCCAGAAATTCATACAGATGGTTTTATCAGGGGAAAAGCGTAAGCCATTGTCAATGCTCCAGTAGTAAAGACTATCAAGACAGTGCTGAAGACACTGCTCAGTGAAACAGGTCTATGGAGAACTGCAATAGATGGCCAAGTCGTCTACAAAAAGAGAACTGGAGATGCCTGGCGGGATACGGGCCATTGCAGAGTTAATGGTGATAAGAAAGAGGATGACACTCAGGGTGGAATACTGAGGCACACCATTTTCCTGGATAAAGATGTCCAACAAGGCAGAACCCACATGCAACTTGAAAACTCAGTCTTGTAAAAATACCTGAAGAAATCAGGGTTGGTGCCTACGGAAGCCCAACATTTTATGAGTACAGAGGATACCAGTTCTCTAGCAGGTGTTTTAGGCCTTCTCCAAATCAAAAAACACAGCCCAGTCTAGGATTTTCACAGAAAACCATTCATAAAATGGGTGGACAACGTAATGAGATGGTCAACTGCAGAACGCCACACTCTAAATCCACACTGAGCATCCATCAGTAAATTGTGAGATTCAAGCCACCACACGAGCCAGTCATGAATCATCCAAATTCCATCACCTTGAAAATGCATCTGGTACGATATATGGGGGTGGGGTGGGGGGGGGGGGGTAGCCAGAAGGGAGGTTTTTAGTGGAAAGCACTTGCCCACAAGAGAAAGGTGCTGCAACATCTGAATGTGGATGGTGTCTGGCCCTGAGGTGGAGGATCAGGATGAGCTGAGAGTATGATCTAGCTCTGTCATAGTGAAGACAGGTTTGTAGCACTCACTCATGATTCCGAGAAGGGAAGTGTCTCACCTGAGCCCCCTCCAATTGTTTCTGATGGAGGAAGGTAGGGTGGTGGTAGGAAGAGCTGGAAACTTCTGCAAAATGGCATCCCAAGGTGTTGAAGATAGCAATAGCGTCCACAATGAGATCATCAGCTACTGTTAAACCAGAAAACTGGGAATGGATCTTTGTTCCAGAGAGCCGTCTGATGTTGGCCCACATGACACAGCAATGTGTGGTACTGATAAAAGAACTAGTGAATGAAATCCAGCTAGCTCTTTTGCTATCCTGAAGAACAAGATGACTCTTTGCACGCATGTGTTTATAATGAATGAAGTTTTCCAGACTAGGGTGGGGGTTAAAAATGTGGAGAGCACATCTACATGTGCAAACTGCATCGCAGCATGCCTCAGTCCATTAAGGGACTGGGACACGACATGGTAGAGAGGAAGTGTGGGGGATGGAACGTTCTTCAGCAGTAAGGATAACATATCCCAGTAAGGATAACATATCCCACAAATGTGGGATATTCGACCTAGTCATCAAAACTGGGAAATCTCATTCCTTGAAGGTTGCCAGGGAGGAAGGGAGGAGTAAAGCTGGCAGTTAGCCCTAGAAAGCTGTGATGGGGAAGCTGGGCAGTGTAGAAGGATAGGTCCAAATGGGAATAGGTGTGCGAGGAGTTGGACAGGGAAGTGGGTGCTCCAGTATTAAGGCACAGGAGAGGTTAAGTTCGTTAAGCAGGTCAGCCAAGATGGCACCTCTCTGACAGGTCCTGGGGAACCCCAAAAGGGATGATTTGCATTAAAGTCACCAAGCAGCAAAAGTGGGGAAGGTAGCGGCCAATAGTGACATACCCTATCATGTATTTAAGTGCCTGCCTCTCACTCAATGAAGCAGTCCGATATTCGCCTAAGTCTCTCGATATCTGGCTTACAGACATCACATTTACTTGGCTTACTTCCATGTACCAGTGAACATTGTTGATTTTGTGAGGTTTTCACTTGTGACCCCGTTGCTTATTGCTTGTTGTTCTTGGTGTCTTTCTCTGTCATCTGTCGTCATGCTTGTCCTTCCTGTCCCATTCCCCCATTTTGTTTGTTCACGGGCTGCTCCCTTTCAGTTCCACCGCACTTTCCTTCATGGCCAATGCCACAACCACCCTCGTGAGTTGTTGTTGACCCAGCCAACAGAGGCCAGTTATGTTGGGACTCCTCTTTGCCTGATGTGTCTATGGCATCTGTGTCTCCAGTCGCCGGTCGGGCGGTCCACTTCCATCTTGCCCACAGTCCTTTACCACACATTCTCGAGCTGAATGTTCCCACCACTCAAAAACGTGTATGCTGTGTGACAACAAGGGCCACATCCAATCGGCTTGTCGCAGTTGCTCGACCCGCTTCAGTCCTGCCCCTCCTGGGCTTCAAGATACCATACATGCTCTGCAATCGATTGTCCCACTGGATGACCCATAAGTGCGGTAGCTTTTAGCTTTTCCTCACATTCAGCCTTTTCACGGAGGATGACATTTTCAGGTCAACACTGTGGCCACTGTCTCCATGATTAATATGGCAACATACATGCGACTGGGTTCTCTTGAGTTGTCACCTACCTCTCGGCAGTTGGTCACCTCCAGAGATGGTTCAATTCCCCTTCATGGGCAGTTCATTGTCCAGGCAATTTACAAACACGTTCCCCAGCTCCTTACCCTATTTGTCGTCTACTATCCATTGGCTTCGAATATTGTTGACCTGGATGCATTTCAACTGTTTAACTTCTCAATTTCTGATGAAGTTGAGGTCGTTTCCACAGCTGTTCTTTTTCAGGACCTGGGCAATCTGTGCTCAGCTTCTGTGCCATTGTTTGTCACTGATCTCTGATGTGATTCAGATTTTCAGGCACACATCACACTTCGGCTGGAAGTGCAGCCTCACTTTTTCTGGGCCCCACCCCTTCCGGTCAAGTAGGAACTGTATCGGCTCCAGGTTACTGGCATTCTGGAGCCTGTGACTTGTAGTGCCTGGGCGAAACCTTTGGTGGTCATACAGAAACCCAATGGGTCCCTTCAGCTGAGTGGGGACATTGCGCTACTGTCAATGCTCAGTCCCTCATAGACACTTACCCCATTCCCTGACAGGAAGACCTTCTCACCAAGTTTGCCGAGGGAGAGAACTTTTCAAAGATCGACCTGGCTGAGGCATACCACCAGTTACCCTCAGATGCCAATTCCTGGAACATCATGATTATCAACATGCCTTTCTGATTGTACAAGTACAAGCACCTACCATTTGTTGACTATTCGGTGCCAGCCATTTTCCAGCAGTTCCTGGAGCAGCTTAGGCAGCCCTGCAGGAATTGTCTGAATGACGTCTTGGGTACAGGTCATTCCCGCCAGGAACACTTGCAAAACCTCAGTGCCTTACTTCACACTCAGCAGTCTGCAGGTTTACGCTGTCAGCTAGACATGTGATGTTTTTCTTTCAACCAGAAGTGGAATACTTAGGCCACTGGCTTAGCAAAGATGGCATTTGCCCTTCAGGTCATAATGTTGTGGCCATTGAAGGCCCCCCCTCATCCCAAGGACTTATCTGAACTCCAGGTGTTCTTGGGCAAGGTTACTTGTCACTTGAAGCTCTTACCCCAGACTGCCTCTGTAGCTCAACCCCTAATTCACTTGTGTCACAAAGGGGTACATTTTGATTGTGACCAGGCTTTTCTCTGTTTAAAGGTGATGCTTAACTCTGCCCCTTGCCTTACTTCCTTCTTTACGGACCACCCCTTGGTTGTGGCAGCTGATGCATCAGCATACAGCATTGGGACCCCCCCCCTCCCCCCCCCCTCATGCATCAGAATGTCAATGGCTCTGAACAGCCCATCACTTATGATCCTAAGATGTTTACCCCAGCACAACACAACTACTCCCAGATTGGAAGGAGGCCCTGGCAATAGTGTTCGGCGTCCAAAAGTTTCACAACTATCTCTTTGGAGCAAAGTTAACTTTCCTAACAGACCATAAACCCTTAGTTATGCTTTTTGGGCTCCACTCCCACATTCCAGAGTGGACGGCTCATCGTATCCAGCACTGGGCATTATTTTTATGGAATTACACTTACACCATCCAGTATAAGCCAACCGCCTATGATGCTAATGCAGACGCTTTGTCACATCTCCCAGCAGGTCCTGAAATTGTGTTTGATGAACAGATGGTCCTCTGTTTCCACATTGATTCCACCCACCAGGACATGCTGAATGCTCTGCTTCTTATGGCTGCTCACATTGCCACAGCTACATGCCGAGACCCTGTCTTGTGGCAGGTCCTCCGCTATGTGGTCCACTGGTAGCCCATCTATATTACTCATTGGATGTGGACCAACTTCAGCCCCTGGCACCCACTGTACCACAGTCTCTCCACGGTCGATGATGTCCTCCTGTTAGCCATGGAGTCTGATCCCATCAGGTGGACATCCCTCCAGATTTGTGGCATCAAGTGCTCAGTTTGTTACACTGTGGGCACTGGGGTATGTCCCACATGAAATTTTTGGCTCATTCGCACATGCATTGGCCAGACATCAATGATGATGTTGACCGGCTCATCCGTGGGTGCACTTTGCGTGCGCGTCACCAGGCAAGCCCCTCCTCAGTCATTTGCACCCTGGCTTGTACCTCACCAGCCATGGCATCGCACCCATCTTGATTCTGAGTGCCCGTTTTTGGGGTCTGTGTGGTTACTTATCATTGACACCTACTCCAAATACCCATATGTTGACCGTGTGGCGGCCACCACCAAGGAGGCCACACTCGTGGCTCTGGCCCAGGTTCTCACCACTGAGGGCCAATGGTATCAAACACATCCTCCAATGGTGCAGCAGAGAGGCTTGGCCACACGTTTATACAGCTGACAAAGGCAGTCTGAACATCTCCAACCACATCGGCCCTCACCCTGTTCTTGAGCACCTATCACACCATGCCAATTGACGGACGTAGTTCAGAGGAAATCCTCCATGGGTGACAGCCACAGACCCTGCTGCATTTGCTGATGCCATCCTCTTCCTGCCCCCGCTCTTGGCCCTCTCAGCATTACGGCTCCAGCACAGTAGTGTGGGCCTGCGTTTACAGGAGCAAGGCGGGTTGGACACCTGCCAGTCATCGCAACCCATGGGTGGTATGTGACATCAGTGCACACGCTGAAAGGGTTGTAGTGCCGCCATCATAACCAGCTCCGCCCACGTTCCCCTGCGGGACTCCCGCACCAACTCCTCAACCACTACCTCTTTCAGGTACACATGTGGTCCTTGAGTCACCACCACTGCCCCAATTCTTGCCTCCCTGCCAGCCTGACACCAGCCCTCCCCGCCCCCAGGTGGATCGGCATCTCCCTCAGCTGCCATGGCCTCTGGGTTGGCCATCATGAACACCTCAGTTGTCCTTTCCATGTACGAGTGGCCTTTGTCGATTTATGAGGTTTTCACTTGTGACACCATTGCTTATTGCTTGTTGTTGGTCTTTGTGTCTCAGCATCTTGCTCAGTCATCTGTCGTTGCGTCTGTTTTTCCTTTCCTGTTCATCTGTCTTGTTTGTTTGCAGACTGCTCCCATTCGGTACCACTGCACTTTCATTGACAGCATACCTGCAGCCATTCCAGTCATGGTTACAACAGGGAAGATCAAAGCAAATCAGTAAGAAATTTGAAAGCTCAAAGCGGTCATGAGGGCACAATTTCGTTTCCTGAAAGCAGAGTACAAGGGGGTGCTTCAACACTAAAAGCAGTCGCAAATCCTCATTGTGGGACTGAAGGTGGTGAATGTTTCATTGGAGAACAGTCATGATGAACAGACGTTGGGGTGTCACCTTGGCAGATGCTGAGTGACAGCCTAGGAAGAGGTGCTACTACAGAGTGCAGACACAGGAGGATCCTGCTCCATGGAGTCAGACAGAAACATCAGATCGCTTGTGCGGGCTGTCTGTGGAGTCCAGTGCCAAAAAACAGTTTTTAGTTAACATCGGCATCATGGTGGCTGGCCGGGCTAAGGTATTACGTGCCGACACCATCAAAGAGGATCTTCAGGGTGGCAAAAGGAGGACTGTTTGCCTTTGGAGGACTTCTTTGAGCCCTCCCAGTTGATGACTCCAGTGTTGTTTGGCTGGAGGGACAGAGTAAGTCTTCATGGGAGTACTCCTTCTGGCCTTTCTGGCCTACAGGTTGTGTAGCTGGTTGCTTGGACCCTTGAGGCAAGAGTTCGACGGTTTCTTGCAAAGCAGGACGGAGGGGTGGCGATGCTACCTTGACACTGGGCAATTTCATGTCCTCAGAGTTGAATTGGAGGTTGTATGTCAGCCTGGCCACGTCTTTCATGGAGTAAGGGGTAACAAAAGCAGAAATAGATGCCAGACAGAGAACACACGGTTTGTGACTACCCAGTAACTGGATAAGGCACCTTTTCCTTCAACTGGATCTCTTGAACAACGTGCACACCAAGATACACTGGTCACTCCTAAGATGAATTCGCATGGCCGCATTTGCAGTTGATACAGCAGGGAGATAGAGGTGGACGATCGCCCTCGTGCGCATCCCTACGACAGGTGACATGTGGCTGGTGTTGACAAGATGTTATAGAGTGGTTAAAATGATGACATTGGTAGCAGCACATTGGGTTTGGAATGTATGGCAATTTGGAAAGTTTACTGCTCAAGCACACACCCCACCCCGAGACTGGCCTACAGCAGGAGGAACGAGAGAATCCGACCTGTCAACACGGGGCTGGGAATTATGAGTCACCCAGTTACCTGTTATGCACAGATGCATGGGCCAGCCTTTAGGAGCACACAGGGAGCAAGAAGAGAAAAAGAGGACCCTCGAACGCAGAAGCGGAGGAACAAGAGAAGGGGAACAGAGAAAGGAAAATGGAGCGGAAGACAAAGGTGAGATGTTTGTACATCAGTGATAGAATGCTGGAAATTCCCAAGAATACCCCAGACATGTTCCCCAAGGGGAAAAAGAACAGCAAGATGATTGACATACAACACAAAAGGGAAAAGGTACTGCAAAGCCTGGGGCCCCATGGTAGCCAAGAATGAACCCACCAAGGAATGGCGTGCCCCCGGAGGGGTGGGGGGGCAGTGTTACCAAGCTACCAAGTGGTGGCATGAGAAAAACACACACACACACACACACACACACACACACACACACACACACACACACACACACACACGTTTAACTTATACAAACATTTGGAGCCACTCCACTTACATTACATTGCTAATAAAATTGGTTTGCTATATTTTTAGGTGGGGCTCATGTGTCTTGCCCCATGGCCACCCCTCACTCTCCGCAGTCCTGGTAGCAATGGCTGAGCAGTTTCTCAAAACCGCACACTCCTGTTGTCAACACTAAATAATACTGAAGGTCACGTAATGAGCAATGTCCACTGGACAGTGAACAACTGGAAGCAGGGGACTAGGAGTGAAGTGACAAATCATTCTATATTCCATGGCAATGTGACTGAAGGATTTGGGTTAGCTGAATGCTGGCTGAACTTTACCTGCCATCATCTTTAGTACCAACAATCATGTGAAGAGGAGGCAGTGTTACAGTATGCAATTCCTCATTGTTAACTTCTTGTCCTCTTATTGCACTTTAAAAAATGCTAAATTCAGAAGGACAATTATGTATTTGACGGTAGTGTACTGTCTACAGCAAAGGAAGTGTTCAGACACAAAGACTGACAATCAGCTCAACAATGCCGCCTGTCACTGAGCAGCATTGTGAGGCGAAGGTTTATGGACAATGACATTCCTGAAGTGAACTTGGGTGCCAATGTTCCAACCTGAAAGCAACGGATCATCTTCGGGACGAGTCATAATGGTGACATCATTCCAAACCTGATGTCCAACATCTCTACCTTCTTTGGGTTTAGCTCTCGAGGAAGAATGGGCTGCCATTCCTTCACAGAGGTTCAGACGTCTCAATGAAAGTACAAACAGAAGAGTTCAAGCCACCGTAAAGGAGAAGGGTGGACACACTCCATCTTAATGTCCACTAATAGTTGTCCTGATACATTTGATTCACAAGCCTCCCACTGTGGGCTCTCACTACTACTCACCCACTGAGTGCCTGGCACCTCTAGCTCTCGCTTCTTTACTGGGTACGGCATCTTCCTCGAGTTGCCGCCGTCTTCCAGCAGCTGCAACTGTACACACAAAGAGGAAAGCATCTCTTAATAACTTTATTTACTGCTTTAGTGATGTGCTCCTTCTACAATTCCACATTATGGCTGCAATGACTGGAACATATGTTAATTTTAACACACACTGTTGACATACTGAGCCTCTAATCAATCTCAGAAGACATTACAAAGAAACAGAAAGCCACATTCATGGTCTGTGTAAAAAGGAAACTTTTAGACAGTGTCAATTAGCACACAACTTTCATGGAATATGCTTGTACATACCACTTCAAAGGAGTGATGCCTTCTTAATGAATGACATTTTTAAAAATGTCATTAATACAGTATGAAAATAATAACATAAAACAACCTGTCATATTGTTCATTAGATTTATTTTCATTTTCTATATGGTGAATTTTCGACATGGAACAATATGCACCTTCAGCACTGGAGAGTTTTAACAGCAGCTTTCAGTGAGAAACTATGTGCTTGGCTGTGGAAATAGGTACTCCGTGGGTCACCACATTGTCCTGCTGATGCATAGGCTTCCAAAGGGCAGTTATTTCAATAAATTATACATGCAGTGAGACAAAGAAGAGGAATGTTGGAATTATAACAATTCTCTCTTTTATACTGAATGAATGAAAGTGGACTTTTAGGGTGTGTGTGTGTGTGTGTGTGTGTGTGTGTGTGTGTGTGTGTGTGTGTGTTCTATGACTGTTAAAAAACAACAACAACAACAACAACAACAACAACTACTACTACTACTACTACTACTGCTACTACTACTACTACTACTACTACTACTACTACTACTACAATACCAATAATGTCTGCAGGAAAGATGAGTTGGAGAATCTTTGTTATCCTTCCAAACTCTGTGTCAGACATTTAAAAATTCTATAAAGGGCTGCCATGCTCCAATGTATTTACATCACAGATGAAAATGGTAAAATAAGTCCAAGCAATAACCACACCTGTAAATTACTAATAAAGTACTTTTATCAACTCTTGAACTGTAAACAACTAAATTGTTCCATCATCTTTCGGGCGTGCACTTGGGACAGCGACAATTCTTCTTGTAATATTTAAGCTAGAAACCTCCCAGCAGTCTTCAAGGCGAGTCGGAGACTGAGTTCATAGCATTTGCGCATGCCTATTTATATGGAGAGTCAGGTGATACAAAGCTGCTGAGGATTAAAAGCGCATGCGTCAAAGATATCAAAGTCGCCACTACTGCACTAGTCATAGTTAAGATTTATATAGCAAAGATAAACATATAAGCACAGAGTGCAAACAAAATAGTGCTGCTGCGAATCCACCGTGCTTGTAAATAAATAATTAGTTTTTAAAAGAGGTAACATCTGTCAGAAGTGAAGATGCAGAAATTCTTTCTGAACAAAGGTGTGAAATAAGTGGTTTCCAAGCATTGTCAAGATGAAATCCTTCGTCATGGTTTAGCAGGTTGTCGGCTGGTTGTATTTCTACAGCTTCCTTAACAACTGAGTCCCAGAAAGATGAAGCAGTAGTTAAAATCTTAACATCTATATAATCCATGGCATGGCCAGTAGAAATGCAATGTTCAGCAACTGCTGATTTGTTGGACTGAAGAACACGTGTGTACCGCTAGTGTTCGACGCATCGTTCCTGTACAGTGCATGTGGTAGCCCTATGTAACATTTTCCACACTCACAAGGGATTTCATAAACTCCCACCTTTTGCAAGAGCAGATCATCCATAACAGATCCCAACAAGGCTGCAGTCTTAGCGGGTGGGCGGAATATCACATCCACTTTATGTTTCTTCAAGATTCTAGCAATTTTAGAAGAAATATCACCCATGTATGGGAGAAAGGCTGTAGATTTCACTTCACTTTCCACTTCCTCATTATTTTCCTGTGATTTTTCTGCAGTTTTTATTTGCAGGGCTTTCTTAATCTGCTGTTGCGAATAGCCATTTCTCTGAAATATCGCAAGAAGAATTGTTGAGCTGAGGTCCTCCAACAATCTTCACAATTTTAAACCCATATCTGAACCAAAACAAATTTAAATAGTTGTTTCTCAGGGCAGCATTCTGGGCCCATTGTTATTTCTAGTTTATATCAATGACATACAGGCTCCAGACAGCCCAGCCAAAATTCTACTATTTGCAGATGACACGAGCATCATAATTAGTGATAAAAAAGAATCACTGTGTACTACAGCAGAAAAAATGCTCTCATACATACAGTCATGGTTTTATTCAAAAAGGGCTATCATGCTCCAATGTATTTACATCAGAGACAAAAATGGTAAAATAGGTCTAAGCAATAACCACACATGTAAATTACTAAGAAAGTACTTTGATCAATTTTTGAACTGTAGATAACTGAATTGTTACCTAGAATTTCCAGATATTTGAGGAAAACATGGAAGCAGATCTACCACCTACAGCAAACAAACAAATAACCAAACAAACAAAAACCCTGAAAAACAACAAAGCCAGTGGAGAAGAAATAAAATCATCTCAACCATAACTGGTGTCAAGCAGAAATGACAACTAACCTTCAGATTATGTCTGAAGAAATATGGGAAACTGAAAATATTCCAGAAGACTGGAAAGTGGCTCCTATCCATCCTGTGCACAAAAAAGTCATAGGCATTATCTAAATAATTGCACAGGTATGTATCTGTTGCCAGTGGGCTGTATTATATTTTTAACAATATTACTAAACAAGGTAGAAGTAACACTTGACAGCCATTTGGGAGAATATCAGAGTGGATTTAGAAAGATCGAATCTGGTGCAGAACAGAATTTCAACTTTTAGTCCATACGAATTTTAAGACATAGTTTTAACATTTACAGGTTTTAGAAAAGCATTTGATTGACAGGTAAACAGTGGGTAAAGTGACTCGAGAACTTGGCATTACACTTAACTAGCAAACCTTATTCGTGAAACACCCACACACTGAAGCATAAGTAAAGTTTTGGTGTGAAACACCTAAGGCACTCAAAATAACAGGTGAAATGCAGGGTGACAACATGTTTCCACGCCACCTCAACTGCATCTTAGAGGAAATAGTAAGATAATTGAAACAAAAGGCAAAGAACATAAGCTGTCACAATGAGACTGGAGACTTCAGGAAAAAGAGATACTGAAATTCAGTGTCTAGTATTTGCAAATGATTATGCCATTCTTTATAAAAATATAACAAGTTCAGAAATACAAATCAACCTCTTAGAAGGAATACCTAACAAAGCAGCTTTAAAAGCTTCTGTAGGAAAAATGTTTTAGGGCAAACATAAAAAAATGACCCAGAAATCCTAGTAACAGGTAATGAACTGATAAAGAGGGTTTATAAATTTAAATATTTGGGAGGAAAGATTCAAGGCAATGGCTTCAAAAATATTAGCTGTAGACAAAATAGTATGTAAAATGGAGAAAGCATATGATATAAACATGAACATTTACAACAAGATGTGTGTGTCTAAAAATTTGAAAATACAGCACTACAGCACAGTAGTAAAACCAGAATGTCTCTATGCAAGTGAATGTTTAATATTGAATTATGAGTTATACAAACTTCAAGTCCTAGAATTAAGAATCATTTGAAAAATACTCAGGCTGCTAGGAAATCCATGAGTATGAATATTAAGAAGTAATGAAGTATATTGCAGCATAGGAAAAACAATTGAAATGCTGCAGAAGAGCTGACTATTATTTTTTGGACATTTATACAGAGTGAACAGCAACAGGTTAACCAAACAGATTGTTAAGCATCTTTGGGACAAGATGTCAACAACAGGACAGATTCAAGTAGTTAGGAAAGATTTGGAAAGAAATACAAGAAAAAGACCCAGCAGAATGATAGGATTTCAAGAAGAAAGTGTTGCAAATGGAAGCATTCCAAGGCAGGAAGAAGAAGAGGAAGACAGGGTCAGAATGGTCTGAGGAAGAAAAAAGGATAGATAGTGAAGACGAAGGAAACCTGGAAGAAGAACAAAGGAGGAAGCATTGAAATTAGTATGTGGTCATTAGATACCCCAAACAGAAAAACAAAAAGAAGAAGAATGTCTGTGATGTCCTTAATATAAAACATCAATATCAAGGGCCCCACACACTTCCTTGGAGCACATCTACAGTTACATCTACAATGTTCCATACAGTTCTATGCAGTGTCCTATGTACCGATATATCTTCAGCCTTGTCACGAAGCTCATTTCATTTGTACATATTTTTTATTTAAACCACCCACCATCAATGCATTATGATGTTGGTACATCATTAGAACATTAAATGTTGGGAGCAAAAACAGAGAGACATCTTAAGTGAACACTGTGCACTGTGTTATTGTTACTTATGCAGCCGATACCAATAATGTAAGAGTGAGCACACAATGTATGCTTTAAGTCAGCCTTTCCCATCATTGTGTTTTGTGTTGTTGGGGGCATTACATGTGATCTAAGACAAGTTCATATGCCTAGGGATCAAAGGATACAGTTGTCTTTTCCACCATTTTTACGAAGTACATTACCTTGTTCTCACTTAATGTGGACACATTCTTTTAGGTACATTGTCATTCTATGAATATTATGTTGACACAAAGCACTGCTACATTTTAATTTAAAATGGCTAAGTTGGCAAAATGAGAACAGTGGAGTTTATGAATATGTGGTTTCAATGGTAACGTTTTCACCATGTATGGGGATAATGCCATGGGACAGAGCATGGCAAGGAAAGATATTCTAATTTAAAGGATGAGTGTTTTGACATTATTGACCCTCCATTTTCAGAAAGACCTTCAGCATTTGATGAAGATCGTCTGGATGCATTAATCCACGATGATGCACATCATTGCACTCAAGAACCAGAAAATGTGATGAAGTATGACCATTCCGTCACTGTGCAGCATTTGAATACAAAGGAGAAGGTTCAACAATAAATCATACGGGTACCACACGCCAAACCATATAAATCAGTGGTTGGCCGTATGTACATTACCCTCTTGCTTGTTCTTGATTAGTGGGTGAATACCACTGACCATTTCTAACCTGTATTGTAACTGATGACTAGAAATTTTGTTTTTATGCTAATGTAAGAGAAAGAACGGAAAGGAATGCTTTAGTCCAAACAGAGCAGCAGTGCCACATAGACATTTGAGCATCCACACAAGATAATGTTATGGATATTGTGCAGAGGTCCGGTGTTAGAATATTGCTGCGGGGTGTGGGAGCCTTACCAGGTGGGATTGATGGAGGACATCGAAAGGGTGCAAAAAAGGGCAGCTCGTTTTGTATTATCACGTAATAGGGGAGAGAGTATAGCAGATATGATATGCGAGTTGGGATGGAAGTCATTAAAACAAAGACGTTTTTCATTGCGGCGAGATCTATTTATGAATTTTCAATCACCAACTTTCTCTTCTGAAAGCGAAAATATTTTGTTGAGACCAATCTACATAGGTAGGAACGATCATCAAAATAAAATAAGAGAAATCAGAGCTCCAATAGAAAGGTTTAGGTGTTCATTTTTGCCATGCGCTGTTAAGGAGTGGAATGGTAGAGAGATAGTATGATTGTGGTTGGATGAACCCTTTGCCAAGCACTTAAATGTGAATTGCAGAGTAATCATGTAGATTTAGATGTAGGTGACCATGTGGTGTACTACGAGTTGCTTGCCCCCTCTACTGCCATACCAGCTTCACTAATTTGACAATTTTGGAGTTCCCCTTAACTTAAGTTTCACAATTCTTCCCTCAGTACTAGCCACCCCTACACTGCCCTTTCCCATGCCTAGCTCTGTACCTGTACCTGTACCTGTACCTGTACCTGTACCTGTACCTGTACCTGTACCTGTACCTGTACCTGTACCTGTACCTGTACCTCCTATGTTACACCCTCTGCCACCCCATCACCTCTATGACATTTGCATTAAATCTGTCCACCACAACTCCTCACGCAGTTGGCCTGCAGGTTTATGACAATTTATCTGGTTGGCAGAGGGACAGAACGCAACAATGTTATTCCAGGCTTAGCCTTTTACTGCTTATTTCCAGATTAACCCTTTCATGGCCAATCGAACGTCTTAGGCTGATGCATAACACTGTAGTGTTTCCTACAAGTTAAAAAACTCAGACTATACATACTGGAGACTTAAATCATCATAAATAACATAATTTGTTTCGCTGTTCACTTCAGTCTGTTGGGATAACTTTCTGGATCCACAACTGTAGAAATCATGTGGTTTTGTAGCAAAGAGCTATGTTCAAAGTGTATTTTGCCCCTAAAGGAAGTATGTCAAGATCATTGAACAGAGAGCATAGAAGATGAAATCTGAGGGTGCAAGATCAGATGAAAAGGGTGGGTGCAAAATGACTTCTCAACCCAGTTGTTCTATAGTGTTTGTTGCCAGTCTAGCAGAATGCTGGTGACTGTTACTGTGGAATAGCACCACTTCACACAGTCTTCCTGGATGTTTTTCTGGAACTATATCTGCAAGATGTCTGTTGGGATCTGCTGGGTCTCGAGAATGCAGTACACAAGTTGTGAAGCCACCAACAAGTCAGCCACCTTGTACTCAGTAGCATGTTGTCACCGGGTAGTCAACAACACTCTTGGCAGGCGGGGGATTGAGAGTAACTGTGGCACCCAGATGGGTCAGGCTATTTCACACATCAGTCAGGTGGCAAAATTCATTACTACTTATCGTAGTGTGCCTATTTGTAATGTTTGCTTAACATTACAATGACAAATTTCTAAATGTCAATTTGGTACTTAAAAATTTGTCTTTTTTCTCTTTGACCACATTTCCCTCACAATCTACCACAGTACACATTTTCAATGCAACTGTACATTTGTAACCAATCTTTCGTAGTTACAATAACACCACCAATTTTCAGTATGAATTATGTATGACATAATTAACATTCAGTGTTAAGTTATAGTATAGAGTTTTTAAAAACTGTTTCACAAAAATTATTTAGCACACCACCAATGGAATATTAATGTCAAAGAAAAAGATGAAAAATAAAGTACCACATAATAAAATATTAAAGTCGTAACTTTAATGTGTAATTAAGCTACTGAAGAAAGCAAATATCTCACCTGCCAACAGCTCCTCCATCCTCAACTTCTGCGGCATCTGCAAAAATATTAAGAAGCTGAATAACTTTACATCAACAGAATTTGAGTGTAAATCAAACATCTTGATATGTGGCAGTGGTTGTCTTCTCACTGCACATGCTCATTTTAATGTCAAGAAGTTGCTAAATTAAAATAGTGATGGAGATAAGGAATCAGGTGCTGTGGCATGTACATACATGTGGAATTTTATAAAAGTGAGATTGATGAAAACTGCATAATGATCCAAGTGAAGAACCACAAAATATTTTAATTTTAATTGTCTGAATTCATTACAGCTGCCATATACAGCCACTGTCACAGAGAAGGACAAAGGTGCCCACAAAAAGCAAGGCAACATTGGTGTTTGGAGGCTGGTGTAAGGACACTGCCAGTGACCGAAATAATGGTACAGCTTAGTTTGCTGGAATGAACACCCCTCATGAAAGGGGAAAGGAATAAGAGACCATTATAAAATTACAGACTGTCACAGTTAGGAGATAGAGAAATTATGTCATGTACAATTCTGATAGTGTCTCCATTGGATTTCAAGTTACTGAGAACCAGCAGATCCCAAAGTGATGAGCCACAGCAGTTCACGTAGCACACGTCGCAAATGACATGCCATGTAGTGTAGCAGAGTTGTGGCTGCTTACAACTATGTGACTCACTTTCTTTTGTATTAGTAGTGTGATGTTGATAGGAAGCCATAAAGGCCACATGAATACCGAGAATCCTGATCGAAACACTTTAAACTATCTGCAAGTACTGTAATGACTGCATACCTACAAAACTGGAGGACACTGGCCTCAACAATACATTATGATTTTATGAGCTTTTTCTATTTAGGGGTGTACTAACCTGTTCCAGAGTGTTGTTGTGTTAGAGTAATTCTTCATCAAAGTTCATATTTTGGATTCCAACATGCTAATAGCTGCCCCAGTGGTAAGGAGGTTTAATGTGTCGAGGGTATGCCCACAGATACTTAACATGCGTGGCCAGCACATAAGTTTTCATTTCAATTGAGTCACACTACCCTGTTAGGGAGCTTCTTACAGATGCAAGCAGTTTGTTCAAGGTACATTGTTGGTTAGGGTTTGGATAGTTATTTTCTATGTATTTTGTGTTGATTAGCACATGCTCAGTTAGCCCCCAAACTACACTGAATAGCTCTTGTTGTTCACACTGCTACAGCAGACTGCAATGTGATTGAAATATAGCACTGTAGGCATCCAAATCGCTATTGATGGCATTCTCCTGTAAAAATGCATCAGTGGCAACTGGCATCAGTGTATCAGCCTCACTGATTTGTACCTGTACACACAGAACAAGTGAGACTTGTGTGTTTCATAGTGAATGACTAGTGGAAGCCACTTCATACTGTGGACAGTGTTAAGGTGATATGCAGAAAAGTATATCTAATTTACAAAGAAGATAGTGTAGGTGTCTTGAAGTGTACTATGTGACATTGGTAGCAATGATATATGGCATCATAAATCACAAATACTGTAACAGCCTAGCACATGTTCATAGCAACACTGCAGAGAGCAACAATGACAGCATGAAGAACCAGCATAAAGGTGTGGGAGTTTAAACAATTGGAAAATTTTATATCCAGCAACTAAAGGAACTATATGCCAATTTGGATACACAGCTTAACCAACAAAACTATCATCAACAAGTGTGGTACTCAGTACTGATGACTTAACATCAGCCATTCCTGTCAGGGACTGCTGTTACAACTTTTACAAGAAACTAATGTAACATTTACACAAAATCCAACTGCAGTGTAAATTTGGATTCCTTGACATGCATAAGGCAAGTCCTACATCACTTGGAGGGGAAAGGAAATTTCAAAACTGAAGTCTTTAAAGTAATCTGTAAGAGCACAGTTTGACAGAACTACAGGCAATGCATCATTATCCCATTTTGGTATACTCGAACATTTAATTGGGAACCTGTTAGAGCAGTTGCTGTGGACAATTTTGAAGCAACTTTGTATTTTGGCCATGCATATCTCTGTGGTCATGGCTAACAGGGATGGAAGCTGATATTATGACAGCAGCAACACAATGTGACTAATGTGAACACATCCAATAAAGAGGAAACTGCAAATAAGAATTTTTTGTCGAGTAGTGACTTGAGTAAGAGCATAATTGGACTGGGGCAGCCCAACAACTAGGGTCCCAATGGCAGTCAAAACAAAGGAAATACAAGAAATTAAAATGGAAACAAAAAGTGGAAAAATAGGTAAAAACATCTGACTAAACACGGCCACAAATGTCCATAGCTCATTGAGGGGCTACAGCAGTGGTCTGGAATTAGTCCTCTGAAAGTGAACTAAATGGATTTTGGTCCACTCAGCTTGTGTCAGTTGCTAACAGGATGTGGCTTAACTTCCAGCACTGCAGTACCTCATGAGAAAGAAGTACTTTTATTCACTCTGTGAAGGCAGTACAGAATTCTCTGACCAGTCATTTGCACAGAAGTTGCTGGTGGTGACTGCACTGAAGTCATTCCACGTGGTACTGTGTTACAATCATTACTGTATGCCTCCTACCAGATTTAAACACATGATAATGAATTTAATAATGGTTACCGAGAACCAAGGATGCTTGCACAAGGTAGACCAGAGTGGAGAACTGCATGAAACCACATTCGGACTGACAACAACAACAACAACAACAACAACAACAACAACAACAACAACTGCAGTCCATAAACTGAGTGAGTATGAGCCTAACACCAAGTGGTGCTTACTTTACAAACTGATTTTCTGCTGCATCAGTTCCATACTGACTTCCCTCCTACCTCCCTCCCACCCACCCTACCTCCCTCCTTTCGCACTGCAGTTCTGCAAGTATGAAATGTCTGAGATGACTGGCAGTATAGTTACTTCCCACTAACCAAATCTATCACTCTTACTGAAGGGTGCAGTGATGTAAGACAGATTGTGATTTAGTAAGCAAATTGAGTGCACGGTCTTGCTATTGTTAGGTAGCACTGATTGGGACAAATGACTGACAGTCGAGATCAGATGGCCTCTAACAAAGCTGTGTTTAGTCAGGCTGTGGAGGATGCATGGGGAAATTACATGATGCAGTGTCCACAGTTGCATTTTTCCTCCATTACATGAAGGAAGAACAATCCGTGGACAAAGGTCATTGCTGTAGCCCAGGATTCAGACAAAAAAAAAAAAACACGTTTTGTCCAACAGAAATTAAATGTCATATTGTTTCTTAATCTGCATACAGCATGAGGAAACACATGTACTCCATCAAATAAATGCAGCATACATACCAATTTCTATATATAAACACCATTTAGAAACTACAAATTATCCTACTGCCCTGTTTTCTTATTTGATCATGAGAGACTTTCCAATTTGTAATTTGCCTGTGTGTGTGTGTGTGTGTGTGTGTGTGTGTGTGTGTGTGTGTGTGTGTGTGTGTGTGTGAGAGAGAGAGAGAGAGAGAGAGAGATGATGTATTTTGCACATACTTGGCCGAGTCTGATGGGTGGCAATAGAGAATGTAATACTCAAAATATTAAATTAAAATAAATTTATTTCAGGTACAAGGATAATGCCAACTCGAACTAGCTCAAATTTCCTTCTCTCATCTTTGATATTTTTCCGTCGCCAAGAGATTTTGTGCTGGCTCTCACTGGCAGAACACTGCACAGCAGAACAAGGAAAGAAAGTAAAATGTTCTCAGTCCATAACATTTTATCCAGAATGCCCCATTATTTCTGACTTCAGTCATTCACCCTGGGAATGAATCTGTGAGGCATTGGACCCATTTGTCAGAAGAGGCAACCCCACCGAGGCTTCAAAAAAAGCAGTCCAAAAGAGCATCAGCCATAAATGGTGTGTTTCACAGCCAGTTCTCTGTGTGTTGCTGCTACTTACACACACATAATTTGCATTGTGTTCATGTGAGCAGTGTCTCACAGCAAGTCCATTACATTAATGTCTATCTTGGACAGCTGCAGTTGAATGAGCATACCTATACACAAGTGAATATTCTTCCTGTAGCATGAGATCCCCTACGGGGGAAACCAACGCCCCCTACGGGGGAAACCAACGCCCCCTACGGGGGAAACCAACGCCCCCTACGGGGGAAACCAACGCCCCCAGGAAACTGACAATCGGCTAGTACTACCTGTTGTCACCACTTATTTGCCATTATGTCTGGACTGCTAAAGTACTGTTTGGTCTTGGTAAGACAACTTATCTGTGAAAAGTACATTTTTACACATTGCATTCAGATGGAGCTCTGTGGCTGCCAGCCAGTGTAACACATTTCCTCACTGAGTTCCTGTTTTATAGTGGATCATTGTGCGTGCAGTACAGCTTTCCTTGGCCCTCAACTAACTGCATCATTGGAACTGGGAAGTTGGTCACTCACTACAACTGCTTCGTATCTAGGGGAGGGATTAGTTGGCTCTTACAGGCAAGCTATGTGTTATCCTGCTGTGTGCTCATATCTTGAGCCAGGCATTCTGCTGATAGTGCCTCCTTCAACAAAATTCTTTAAAATTCTGTTTTCAGTAGGGGTAGACTTCTGACATTCCAAAGATTCATCAATCACACAGGTTGATATTTTATCCAAAGTTCCCAATACTCAGGCAACTTCCATTCCCATAGTCACCCTTGGGGTGAAATTGTATAGCTTTAAAAATGCACGTTACTACCCCTTAACATTTGTCCTGTCAACACAGGATACATAGAAATTCACGACTCTGCCAGATATGTGACAAGAATGGTTGGAAAGCCAAATCATCTGCATACTGCAGACGTTTGCTTAACCTTGCACAGCTTACACTGAGGACAGGCCACATATTTGAACAAAATGTCCTTAAACATTTTTGCCATTTATCACCATGACAAGAGAGGAATCAGCATTTGACAAATATGCCATTTCTGATGACTAACACCTCTGACAATACCTCAGTTACAGTCATCCACTCACAAGCAGCACCAGAGGAATATCACAGTCAAGCAAACATTAATGGTTTGAGTTGGAGCCAGGGCATGAGTAACGACAACCAAAGGTGTATTCATTTATTTCTTATGTCTGTTACTTGTAATTAGGGTCTCAGTGATGTTCTAAGACCTTCCATGACATCTTCCACTGATCTGTGCTGGCTGGGCTGTTTTGAGGGAAGAGACCAAACTGCGAGGTCATCGGTCACATCAGTTTAGGGAAGGATGGGAAAGGAAGTCGGCCGTGCCCTTTCATAGGAACCATCTCGTAATTTGCCTGGAGCGATTTAGGGAAATTGCGCTGATCTGTGCCCGCAACCATTGCTGCTATGATGGTCTAACACAAGACTGCAACTCACCTCGCCATCATCTTCCTTATCTTCCCCTTCTCCCCATTCCCTTTTTCGAGCACGATATGCAGTACACTAGGACTCCCATATAAGACAAACATTGTGTGATGAAAACCTGAATAGTATTTTAAACCCTGTGAAGAAATTTGATCTCTCTATGCTGTAGAAATGTTTGTGGAAGTGCACTTCACAATGTTGATATTGTGCTGGACTATATACAAGCACTGTAATGGAAAGTGAAGTTATAGTTTGGCACATGTGACAGATGAGATCTGATGGAATATGATCAAATGTTTTGTTGCAACACTTTGCTTACCTAGGCCTGAAACTGGATGATACTGTGAATCATTAGTTTTACTGTTTCTATTCTTTGCCATGAGGTCTGGTTTGTGTTCAAATAGCAATATCAAACTTGGCACCCATTCTACATCTACATCAGTAAAGGCACATAAGTGAGTACTTAAGATGCCAGCATCCAAGTTCAAATGCATCTGGAAGCTTTTAATTGTTGGCATTCTTCTTTCTGGTAGTTCATAATAGATCTAATAGATTATAGTTAATATTCTCTGACAAGTAGCTGACCCAGTAATGTTGATAACTAATTTGATAATGCTGCCTGCCCATTCATTAGAGCTTTAATGGCTGTATGTAGGTGCAAAAGTACATCATTATTTGTTCACACTTTGTCAAAGTACTCTGGGAAATTTTAACCACTGCTTTAAACATTTAAGGATGGTAAGTATTAAGTGTGGTTGTAGTAGTGTGTAATATTTCTTATCATGAACTGTTAAAGGTATCATGTTTCATTCTGTCTTTTAAGAAGAGCTCTTCAAATGTTGCTTTTGTTGTTGGTTATTTTCTCTATCATAAAACATTATAACTTTCATGACTTTAGCTACAGGTAGTTTAATAAATGTATCTGAAACAGAGTGAAGCCCATACACAACAAGAGCAGCTATTTCATTACTCAGACACACAATTCCATTATTTGCATAAATGTCAAAAAAATCTGTCTCTCTTTCTAGTGAATTTGCAAGAACAATTAAAAAATGGAAATGTGTAACTTTGAACTCTGCACCTTCAAGTTACCATGTAATGCTTCTCTCATTTCACCATGGAGAATGGATTTGGGAAGAGCAGGTAATTTTGAGGCCTTAACCTTCATTCCAAAACATGCAGAGATATATTTTCAAGCTGCAAAATGAAGAATACGAGTGGCAGTGGAATACAAAAGACTTGTTTGTAAAACTGGTCTTCCATTCTTAGTTGCTTGAATGGTAGAGAGTTAGCACTTAGAATCTGAATGCCAATAAATATACTAAGGCTAAGAGTGTGCTTATGTCAGTGATTTGAACCTTCTGAGAGTCAGGTCCATAACCTATGCAGTTAAGTAAGCGATCACTAGCATGAATACTGAGTTAGTATCAGACACCTCACATTTACCACACCAATGACACTCATCTCCCCAAGATCAATCCCTGGTCTGGTTTTTACGGCACTATTGCCAAATGGTCTGATCTTTCCTGGCTTTTGTCTAATAAGGCACAATTGTTTGTTTGATGATGAGTGTACACTGACCCCTACCTCAGCACCTCAATGCCCCGAGCCATCGCAATTCTTCAGAAATGAATTTAACAATACCATGGAAGGCACACAGGCACGACAAAAAAAAAAAACTGTAAGAAAGTGAGCTCTCAGTGAACAAGGCCTCTGTTATATATAGATAACATACACTCACATACTCACGCAAATGCAACTCTCACACACATGATCACACTCTCTGGCAGCGGAAGCCAGGCTGCGAGCAGTTGCACATGATGAGACAGGCAATCATGTGGGGGTAAGGAGGAGGCTGGGACAGGGTGTGGGAGGGTAACACGGTAGGGGTGGGCAACAGTAGACTGCTGGAGATGACCTGCAGGAGACTGGACATAATAAGGTTAAAGGCAATAGCAAAGAGGGTCACACTCAAAACAGTACCCTGAGGCACACCAACTTCCTGGTAAAGGTGTCTGACAAGGCAGTACCAACATTCCTTGAAAAATCAATACTTTAAAAATATCTGAAGGACATGGGGCATGTGGCCTCAGAAGTGCCACATGTAGAGAGATCAAGAATACCCATCCTTCAGAAGGTGTTTCAGGCTTTCTGCAAATTTAAAAACACTGGCAGTGTCTGATATATCCACAGAAAACAATTCGCGTTGACAAAGTGATGAGATGGTCAGCTGCAGGACGGCCTGATCAAAATCCGCACAGTACAGTGGTCAGTGAATTGCCACACTCTAGTCACTATACCAGCCAGGCATGAATTACATGTTTCATCAGTTTGCAAACACAGCTTGTGGGAGAAATGGGGCAGTAACTAGAAGGAAGGTATTTTTCCTTACTGGGCTTGGGTATGGGTATGGGAATGAGTGTCTTTATGCTGGCATCTGGCAAACGGCGCCCTCTGCCCAGATGCAGTTGTACATAAGAAAGAGCAAGTGCTTGCCCACAAAAGAAAGGTTTAGCAACATCTGAATGCAAACATCATCCAGCACTGTGTTGGAGGATCGATAGGAAGAGAGAGCAAGTTCTCGCCCCGTCATACTAAAGGCAGCTTGTAGCACTCGCTAATCTGCCAAAATAAGGGTACTACCCACGCCTCCTCCACTTGTTTCTGGTGGAGGAAGGCAGAATGATAGTGGGTGGAGCTTGAAATCTCCGCAGAATAGCAGCCCAATGGATCTTGGTCCTGCAGGGCCCATACAACAGATGAGGTAGTGGAACTGTTAGAAGAACTAGTTAAGGAAATCTAGCTAGATTTTTGCTATCCTGAAGGGTGCAATGACACTGTGCATGCAACTGTTCATAATGAATGCAGTTTGCCATCATAGAATGATGGTTAAAAACATGGAGAACACATCTCTGCATGTGAGTTGAGTCACAACACAGCTCAGTCAATCAAGGCACTGGGACATGGCACAGTAAAGATGAAGGGTGAGAATGGAATACTGTGTGGTGGTAATGATGGCATTTGTAAGATACTCTACCTGGCCATCACAACTGGAGAAATTATGTTACTCAAAGGGTGCCAGGGAACAGTAAATCTCGAGTCATCCCTAGAAAGTTGCCATTTGGGTGTGCATATATGTGGGGTAGGAGTCAGAAAATGGATAGCAAATGGTAAATGGTTGCTCGAGTACGTACTAGAGACAGTGATGAGATGGTGGGCAAATTGGGCAGTGCAGGAGATTTCCAGATATGGGTAGGAGTGCATGTAGTTAGAGGGCACCTCTCTGTCAGGTTCTGGGAGATTTCCAAAGGGAATGGTGTGCATTACAGTCAACGAGCAGCAGAAAGGGGTGAGGGAGTTGGCCAGTAAGCTGGATGAAGAGTGTCCATGACACGGAATGACTGAGGGATGTAAACAGTACATATGGAAAAGTTCAGGAGAGGAATGTAAAACACGGACAGGAATAGCTTCAAGCTGGGTAGTCAGGGAGAAATGTTGACTTTGAACGTCCTTCCATATGAGCAGCATGACTCCCCTCTCTCCTCCTACGATATGGAATGCCATCTTTGGAGAGAGGGAGTCAAAGCAGACTGGGAAGAAATACAAAAGCTCAAATCAGTCAGGAGGATGCAATTTTGTTTCCTGCAAGCACAGAACTAGCAGAGGCTGCGATTCCAAGAGCAGCCACAAGTCATCTTTTTGGATTAAAGGCCACCAATATTCCATTGGAATAATGTCATGATTAGGAAAGAGGAGGAGGGAAGAAATGGAGAGGTGGCACCTCAGCGGCCATTCCTGTGTTACATTCTTGACTGCATTTACATAAACTTATGGCTCCTCTTTTTTGGTTTCTTAAACATTTTATTTTATCTGACACATTCCTGTCCTTTAAGATTTGTGCCACAGATTGGTCCTAAACAACAAGATGTATGAAAAAGAAACCACTTACTGGATAAAGGACTGTTTGCCATGGTAATGGGCGCTGGAAGTAAGTCAATGCAAGATCTGAATGATCACAAGAATGATCATTCAATTCTGTTTAATGTACCAGAGACCTATATTAATGTTACTGAAAGCAAATCCCTAATGACAAAAGTAACTAAACAGTTACTTTGAAATCACACTGCACAATTTGTGATGCACTTGCTCAAGTACACTAAGGTAGTTTTATTGAATTACTAATCAACATCTGTCAAACATAACAAACACTATGACAAGTATACCTCTCAAAGTAGTTCACTTGGTAGTTATTTCACAAGCAGGAAAGTATTTTCAGAAGAGTTTAGGAAGTTGGATAGGCCATGAATGTATGAAGGAGAATGAGTCTGATATCATTCTAGAAAGGTACTTTGAAATGAGTTTGCAATTGCGAGTACCTGTCATTTGTGTTTGTGATATTTGCTCAAAAATGGAGAAATCTCAGTTCCCAACTGCAATCAGTAAGCATTTTAGACAACAGTAAGTGGTAAGCGGTGATTTTAAGGAATATTTATTGTCATGTTTAATGAGTATCAACTATGGTGTAACACATCGCTTTAGTAAAGGTGTACATTTCACAATGTCTATAGTACCGATGAACAATGGTCACCACCACAAAGAGATATTTTTTTTTTTTTTTTTTTTAATTCAAATGATGGCTTTAAACTTTTATACCCTTCTCTGTTGTGCATAATGTGGTGTCACCGCCAGACACCACACTTGCTAGGTGGTAGCCTTTAAATCGGCCGCGGTCCGGTAGTATACGTCGGACCCACGTGTCGCCACTATCAGTGATTGCAGACCGAGCGCCACCACACGGCAGGTCTAGAGAGACTTCCTAGCACTCGCCCCAGCTGTACAATCGTCTTTGTAGTGATGGTTCACTGACAAAATACGCTCTCATTTGCCGAGACGATAGTTTAGCATAGCCTTCAGCTACCTCATTTGCTACAACCTAGCAAGGGGCCCATATCAGTTACTATTGATATTGTGAATCATGTACCATCAAGACAGACGTTCATCATTAATGGATTAAAGTTAAGTATTCCACCAGCTAAGTCAGTTTTTCTAAATTCTAATTTCCTTGTCCTGTTCCAGACCTCACGCCAGCCTGCGTGAGTTAAAACGCATGCATTTTGGCCTCCTCTAGTAACACCTGCCAACCACAACACACAAAATCTAGTGGAGATTGATGCAGCATATCTGCAGGATGGGATAACGATAATTAGTTTATCGTTCTTCACAGTTCATGATGAATTCAGTGTTTTATTCTATCATGATGATGATGATACCTGGTTAGTGGGCACTCAATGGCGTGGTTATCAGCATCCACACGAATCCCCAAATTTTACATGGTCCAGCCATGCCACCTTCACAAATGATGATGGCAACACAAACAACCAGTCCATGGGTTTATTCCTTGCTGTCTCATTCTTGTTCAGCAATGTGCCTTCCCCCTAGAACTGTCAGCATCATGACAACTGCCATTACACCAGGAGAACGAAGATGAAGTCGAGCTGTCAGTAAGATTCTGTACACTAACCAATGACACATGACTTGACATTAATAATTAAAGAGAGTTACTTGTTTTAAATTAAGAGCCAGTATATGAGTGGTCTTTCAGATATTTTTTGGTTCATTTAGCAGGTAATTTAGTCTTGAGATAGCATTTCAGTTAACAGTGCTAAAGAAGTTGCAAAGTTTGTGATGTCAGGAAACAGACTGCCATGGGAGATGCAATGAGACTGAAATGGAGATGAATAGGATATTAATAAAGGAGTTTATTTGATTAAGCAAGTTGGTAGTGTGCAGAGTAGCTCAGAATAGGAGGAAGTATTTTAACGGTTCAAAGCCCTGAGCTGATGAAATATGTCCTCACCCTGGGAGGAGGACAGGAAGCAGTGTGGGGTTCATTACATGCCACAGAACCAAACTTTATATGCTACTGGTGAAAATCACACTTGCTCTGCCAGTCTCATACGTGCATCCACTACTTTCACTCACCTGAGCGATGGGACGCGTGCCTTCCTCCTTAGCAGGGCCTGATTGACAAAAAAAGAATTTGCGTGTTAATATAAAAAATACTTTATCTGCACAAGTAAAACAAACTAGTGATAAACTAAGTGTGTTTCAACATGACCTGATAAAGAACAGAATCAATTGTTTCTATCTTTTAGAAAAAGTACGGATCAGTGTATAATTGAGCATCTAATCTACTCAATTATAAACAACCATCAATATTACCGAGTTCCAGAAAGCCAGAACTTTATTCCGGTTGCACGCTTGCTATCTGAAGACTGGCAGGGACAAATAAATGTTTATTGTCATCATTTCACATAATTATTGATCAAATTTTAAAATCTGCTTAATAAAACATACAATCTTATGTTACACAGTAAACACAGTGTCACGTTTAACATTTAGGAACTGTGTGTAAGCTTGTTTATGCACCTTCACTACTTGCATTCATGTACCGACATTATATTCATCCAGTATTTGGCAATGAGAGCACTTGGTGTTTTGCAGAAAACTTCACCAATAATTTTAAATTATGATGAATTTCTCTCACAGATACCCCACAGAAAGTAATAGCAAAAATGTTTATCACTTACCACATTTTTGCTGTTTGTGCAGTAATAATGCCACATCAAACACATTCAATGTAACACTCCTTTCTTTACTTACAGATGGGTACAAGTAGTGAGGAGAATGAGTGGCAGGTGAGGCAGATTATTTCTCAGGTGGATTTTTTGTAGAGGTGAGACAGAAAGAAAATCTGATGCGTATGGGAACAGGATGGATTAGGAGACATAATAGGAATGAGGTGGAAGTGGGTGGAGTAGCATCTGGCTGGTGTTTTACAATTCTGCCTTATGCCACAGAACAGAGGTATGTCAGTTGCTGGCATCTGAACAGGCTTGAAACTGAAACTCACCCTCAGTGCAGCGGATCTTGCCAATGACAGCCACTGCACGGTTTCCACCCTGGAGCCATGCGACACTGGACAACTTAACAGTATTTCTCCATTACATAGCCTTTGTAGGGGAATGTGCAGTGGCTCACTAGCCAACCCAAGTTCCAGACTCGACATCAACTATCTACTTTGGAATGCATGACTATATTAATAAGAATGTGGCCCACAATATTGGCATTGCCAGTGCAACCTACAGCAGTGTTTGTCAGTTGTTACAGACAGAGTGCTCAACTGGAAGCTTCAAGAATAGTTTTCATATTAGTGGCAATCTTTTCATGCATCATGGCATTCTCTTCCTTGCCTTCATCAGAAAGTTGTTTCATTTGCTTCATGTTGGCATGTACCATCTGTGCCGCAATGAAACACACTTCCTCTTGTCCACTCAGGAACATCTCTCTTCTTGTGCTTTTATAATTAACTTTTTGTCTCTGGAAGATTTTTACCAGTGTCTTGTGATCCATTAGGTAGCCTTCATCTCTGTGTTCAAGTGCTTCTGCATAGTGTTTGAATGGTTTTGCTCCGTGTTCAAATGCCTTGTGGCACTTCTTTCTTTCATCCTGGTATCTTTCTGCCTGCACCATTCCACATCATCATACCTCCTTACTGATGTCTTGGCCCAATTTCTGTATTTTTCTTCCAGGTGTGTGCCTCATGGATGACACTGCCATCTCCTCCATGGGGATGACAGTTCATACTTTTGGCTGCTGTTACAGTCAAAACTTTTCCTCTGAGCACAGCAACATTGGAATCTAGGACATCATCAGTGCAACTTGCAGTGCTCAGCTTAGCTCATATTAGTGACAACCTTACAGCATATCAGGAGTATTTTTATGTTGCTTGCACTAGGAAGCTGTTTCACTTAGCCCAACATTATCATGTGCCTTCTGTGTTCCAATGAAGTTCTAATGTTCATGGCTACCTGAGCACATCTCTCTCCTTGTGCATGGATCATCCACATTAGGTGGGACATATGACCACGAGTGTGGGTGGCAGATGGGGCAAGGCAGCTCCCTGCTGGACTCCCTGTAGAGAGGTGAGGCAGAAAGACGAACAGATTGGTCTGGGATCAAACTGTAGTGAAAGTCTTGATGGGAAATATTTTATGAACAAAGGTACTGGCACCAGAGACAAATCTAGTGAACAGGAAGTGATACTGCATTATCAGCCATTCTCTCCAAAAGCATTGACACATTCATCCCACATGCTTCAGTTGTTTTCACTCTACTATACACTCCCAGCACCTTCATTTCAGAGGTGATCAGCTTTCATATGTTATAAAGTAGATCATAGAAACCTTATTTCTGCTGACTGTATTCTTCATAGCCACCCTCCCCGTAATTCAAAAGACAGCTCCATAAATAATTGTAAACAATTAATTCCAAGAAACTATTGAGACATTCAAGACAAAATAAGGAAAAGAAAACAAATGTCTCCAGTACACTGTCTCATGAGAAAGAAGAAAAACAGTACATCAAAAGAACAGTATCTGTACATTTGTGGTGGTAGATTTCCAACTACAGTCACGATTTTGATATGATTTTCATTAATAAAGACATGCATTAATTTTAGTTACAAGACACAGACATCAGTTTTCTTCAAGAATGAGTTATCAGTGAAAATATATGTCAAATAGTATATACCTAGCAAATAATGTAACAAAGATAAATAATATCTACACTGTCTTTGCCATCCACAATTAAGCCAAAGATAGGAAGCTCCTTCTACAAAACATACTGTACTCACTTCTGTACCAACAAAGAAAAAAACACATTCTAGCATCACCTGTCAGCTTCTGGGTTTTAATTGTACATAAACTGAACAACAGATTACAGTACACAATGAAATGGGACATTCCTATGGTTGTGCAGATTCTGAAACAAACATTTTGGCAGGACCTTTATGTCTGATTGACCACAGAAAGGTTAAGGGAGCCCCTGAAAATGTTAGTATCAAATAACTTATGGTATTACTGAACGCATCAGCTATGACCATTTATAAACTAGATTCACACCCCAATATTTCCATTTAAGTTACTACCCTAATAGGTTGTACAAAAATGTTCAGTTTTGAAATACAAATCATCCTCTGTTTCTTCTACTCACATCATTCATTCATTGGAGTCCCAGTGTTTGATTAAGCCTCTTCTCTGGCTTCTCCTGGTATTCTGGTCTCAAGCTACAGGCATTGCAGCTTGTAGTCCATGTAGCCTGATATCCACTCAATGCCTCTCACCAGACTGTCACCTCAATGTTCCCCCCACTCACCTCTCTAGGATAGGAGCATGTAATTGTCTTATCCTATCTGCCACTCACTCCATCACTACATTTGTCACTCATCTCCACTACCTCCCCACTACGTCTCCTACTCCTGCCTGTTCCCTGTCCATTTTTCCGTTTCCTTTTCCCTCCCTGTAATTCTCAGCACACATATTTCCACAGCTATATAGGTAAACTTTGTATTTCTGTAAGTCAGTAAATACTCGCCCCAAATCAAAGTCCTCAATATTCAAAAACATAAATATAATAAAATATATTGTGATTTCTGGATTCTAATTCAATTGTGTATGGTGGACTGACTAAGGGGTTGCAGAAATCACATAGATAAGAACTATAAACCCACTATCCAATCAAAATACATGCGCACCCTTTTGTAATGGGCAACTGAGCATTTTAATTCAATGAGAGGTGGAGCTACTATTATAGGAAGTGAAATGATAATTAAATGGACACCCTAGCTGCAAACAGGCGTTGATGTACTTCATTGGGGGAATGTTGAAAATGTGTGCCCCAACCGGTACTCGAACCCGGGATCTCCTGCTTACATGGCAGACGCTCCATCCATTTAATCATCATTTCATTTCTAGCAAAGCTGCATGGTTATCCATGGCAATTGTTCTTTCGGCAACAGATACTGCCGTCATATATATTATAGGAAGTGGCAGGTAATACTGTTTTGTAAGCAGAATTTATCAGTCAGGGATCTGAGTACACTGAACATGGACTTTTCTTTGCATTACACCTGAATAATTAACACAGGAATGCATTTCAGCCCTTCCAAACTTGCCCAAGTCAGCTGTCAGCGATGTGACAGTTAAGTGAAAATGTGAAGGAACAACCAATGCTACATGAAGTCCAGGCACACACAGTATGCTGATGGACAAGTGCTTCTATCATTGTGGTAGGAAATAGTAAAAACCAGCTTGCAGTTAGCTGCTGCAGTCACTCTTCAGTTTTGAAGTGCAGCTAGGAGCCCACTAAGGAAATGGCTGTGTACAGGGAGTTAGAAAAACTGGTTACAGTGGCTGAGCAGCTTCTGGAAACAACATTTCTGTTTAACATAAAGTCACACTGACTGTAGCATAAAAACCCATGACTCCTGTTGAGTGGATGAGTGGAAACGAGATTTGGAGTGACAAACAGTGCTATACTCCGTGGGTATCTGACGGAAGAATTTGAATAGAGTGACTACTCAGTGAACATTATCCGCCATTAACTCTACTGCCAACAATGCAGTGCAGAGCAGGTAGTGTAACAATATGCAATTTCTCCTCTTTAACTTGTTCTCCCCTTATTGTACCGAGCGAGGTGGCGCAGTGGTTAGCACACTGGACTCGCATTCGGGAGGATGGCGGTTCAATCCCGTCTCCGGCCATCCTGATTTAGGTTTTCCGTGATTTCCCTAAATCGTTTCAGGCAAATATCGGGATGGTTCCTTTGAAAGGGCACGTCCGATTTCCTTCCCAATCCTTCCCTAACCCGAGCTTGCGCTCCGTCTCTAATGACCCGTTGTCGACGGAACGTTAAACACTAACCACCACCACCACCACCACCACCACCACCACCACCACCACCACCACCACCTTATTGTACTTCAGGATATGATAAATGCAGAAGGGTAAGTACATATTTGACAGTATTGTGTACTATGCACAGCAGAGGAACAGTTCACAGACAACGACCGATTTGATCAGCTCAACACTTGTACCTCTCATGTATCAGCATTGTTAGGCAAAGGCTTATAACCAGTGGCATTCCTGAAGAAGGCTTGCCTGCCGATGTTCCAACCTGAAAGCAATGGATCGTCTTAGGGATTAGTTAAAAATGGCATTTTCACTCCATACCCTGTGTCCAATATTTCTACCTTGTCTGGTATCAGCTATCAAGGAAGAATGGGCTGGCATCCACCCACAGAGATTTCGAAATGTCAAAGTGTCCCCAGAAGAGTTCAAGTCCTCAAAGGAGAACACAAAATCTTAATGTCCACTAATAGGTGTCCAGATACATTTGATTCTCTAGTGTACAAAGCAGGAATGTAAGCCTGCCACAGTGGGCTCTTACTCTTACTCACCAGGTGACTTCGCTGCACCTGCAGTACTGGGTCCAGCCTCTGGTGACCGTAGCTGCTGCTGTTCTGCACTGCCTACTATTGTACACACAGAGAGTAAAACGTCTTTTAAGTACTTTATGTACTGCTTTAGTTAAGGCTGCAATTACGTGTAAATTTACTCTTACTCACCAGGTGACTTCACTGCACGTATGTCCTCAGCCCCAGTACTGGTTCCAGGCTTGGGTGTCCGCAGCCGCTGTGGTTCTGCACTGGATACTATTGTACACACAGAGAGGAAAACATCTTTCAAGCACTTTATGTTCACTTTAGGGACATTCTCTTAAATTATGGCTGCGATTGAGGGTAAATTTGCGTATTTTATCATGGACAATGATGTACTGAGGCTATAACCAATCTCTGAAGCCATAGTTACAAAAAGAAATCCACATTCATGGCATATAGGAAAAAAAATTTAAAAAACTTTGGACTGTGTTCACTGGGCACCATGTTCACAGACTGTGCTTGTATGTACCACTCCAGAGGAGAGATGCACATATCAATGACTTCTTATCAATGAATGCCATTTTGAAAGAAGTTTTGTGTACACATTATGAAAAGAGCAATAGAAAACAACATGTCAAACATAAATGTACAGATATTGTTCATTAGTGTTATTTCTATTTTGTGTGTGGTGACTTACATCAGGGGACAATATGCACCTTCAGCACTGTACAGCTATCGCAGCAGCTTTGGGTGCCAAACTACATGTGTTAAAATAAGTATTCTGTGGGGTCACCACACTGTCCTGTAAAGCAATAGGCTGCCGAAGGAGTTATTTCAACAACTGATGTATGTTGTGAGACACAGAAGAGGAACCTTCAAAATTATTGTGAGTGTCTCTTTTATACTGAATGAAGGTGATCTTTTAGTGTAGTTCATGAGTGTGATGATGAAGGGAATAAATAATTTGTTAA
Source organism: Schistocerca americana (assembly GCF_021461395.2). Taxonomy (NCBI): domain Eukaryota; kingdom Metazoa; phylum Arthropoda; class Insecta; order Orthoptera; family Acrididae; genus Schistocerca; species Schistocerca americana. The sequence goes on along the minus strand of NW_025725481.1, from coordinate 11,616,923 downwards.
GTCAAAAGTGACATAGTAAGTTATTTATATAAATGTGATGCGTCAAAGGCATCAATTTTGAATTTTAAAGTAATTATAACAGAGTTTGAGAAGAAGTATAGAAGATAAGGTACAGAATATAATACATCATTGTATTAAATAATTACACCACATGACACCTGACTGCAGTGTTAGGGGACAAACGACATGAAAGGGAAGCTGTGTTGACAGAGGAGTGAGACAAGTGTCAGAGTCCTGCACAACTGAGTAAGCGAGCACAAAATGTGAGATCAGGAGACCACAGCCTAACTTGATAGGCTGCCCACCCCACCTGTCATAGACATGCACAGAAGTTGTGACTGAGCCTTATACAATGTACAGATATAGTTTAAGTCCTTTTGGTCACACATATTATAAACTTGCCAGCCAGTACTATAGGCAAAATGTCAAAGGTGGTGGTGTATGCATTTATCTAAATCCCAAGCTTAAATTTAAGTTAAGATATGAGGCTAAACCATTAATCATAGAAAAGAAAGTAATTGTTGCAGCAATTTGCAGATCACCATCTGGAGATACTGAAGTCTCTCTTAAGAATTTGGAAGAAATGCTAGACATTTTTCTCAAATGAGAACTCTGCCATAATTCTTTGTGGTGACTTTAATATTAATCTATTGGTCCAGAGTTCAGTAAAATACAAGTTTTTAGACATACTAAAAGCTTCAACTTGTTTCCCCACGTATCAGCTCCCACTAGAACAACAGATTCCAGTGAAAGCCTAATAAATAACATCTTCTCAAATGTGGTCACACATGAAGTTGCAGTTACAAATGTGAATATAGGATTATCAGATCATAATGCACTAACCTTTAATCTCACTGCAACTCCCAAGGAGGGGAAAATAAAAAGGAGTACAAACGATTTTTCTCTACTGAAAATTGTAATCAGTTCAAAAATAATGTTAAAAATGCAGTTTGGCCAGAGGTCTTGGCACAAACAAACACAAAAGATGCTTACAATACATTTGCTTCCACTTTTATGGCATACTTTGAAATGTGCTTCCCAAAAAAGCTTTTGAGTTACAGATCATCTGGATCCAAAGGGACCTGGAGTACATCCGGAATTAAAACATCAAGTGAAACCATGATATTACTAAGTTTAAAGTTAAAAACATGTCATGATCAGCAGTTTGTTGAGTATGTGAGAACATACAAACAGACTTACCGCAAAGTAATATCAAAAGCAAAATTATTAAGTAATGATAGATTAATAAGGCAGGCTAGTAACAAGTCCAGAATGATGAGGTAAAAAAAAGAAAAAAAATTTGGGTCAAACTAAAGAACAGGAAATCCATCTTAAAAATAATGAAAATATCCCCATAGAAAAAACGCCATGGCAAACAATGTAAACAATTATTTTGTTAATATTCCCCTTACTTTAAGCAACAATTAACAGTGATGTCTCCAATGGTAAATACCAGCATGATGGCAATCCCATCAGACGAGCATTAAGTTCTAAAAGTCATTAAATGCTTGAAATCCAAATTGTCCTCTGGTTTGGATGATGTACCTGTATCAATAATTAAAAAATTGCTCCACGTGTTGTCGAACCTATAGAGCACATAGCAAACTTGTCCCTTAGTGAAGAGATATTTCCGGATAAAATAAAATCTCTAAAGTGATACCTCTACACAAAAATGGTGACAGACATAAAATAGAAAATTACCAACCTATATCTCTCCTCCCATACTTCTCCAAAATACTTGAGGAATTTATGAAAATCAGGGTTACAAAATATCTAGAAAAACATAAACTAATAAATAACAGTCAACATGGCACAGTACAGAAACAGCCATATTGCACAGAAATAGTAAGAAATTTTGAGTCAAATAAACAGGTTGTTGGAATTAATCTAGATTTAGCCAAAGCCTTCAATACTGTGAACAATGTAATATTACTAGGGAAACTTGAAGCAATATGCATCAGGGGTACCGTTAAAAATTGGTTTGAATCCTATCTGCAAAACAGGTCACAAGTTGTTGAGCTGAGGTCATCCAAGAATCTTCACAATTTTAAACCCATATCTGAACCAAAACAAATTTAAATAGTTGTTTCTCAGGGCAGCATTCTGGGCCCATTGTTATTTCTAGTTTATATCAATGACCTACAGGCTCCAGACAGCCCAGCCAAAATTCTACTATTTGGAGATGACACGAGTATCGTAATTAGTGATAAAAAAGAATCACTGTGTACTACAGCAGAAAAAATGCTCTCATACATACAGTCATGGTTTTATTCAAAAAGGGCTATCATGCTCCAATGTATTTACATCAGAGACAAAAATGGTAAAATAGGTCTAAGCAATAACCACACATGTAAATTACTAAGAAAGTACTTTGATCAATTTTTGAACTGTAGATAACTGAATTGTTACCTAGAATTTCCAGATATTTGAGGAAAACATGGAAGCAGATCTACCACCTACAGCAAACAAACAAATAACCAAACAAACAAAAACCCTGAAAAACAACAAAGCCAGTGGAGAAGAAATAAAATCATCTCAACCATAACTGGTGTCAAGCAGAAATGACAACTAACCTTCAGATTATGTCTGAAGAAATATGGGAAACTGAAAATATTCCAGAAGACTGGAAAGTGGCTCCTATCCATCCTGTGCACAAAAAAGTCATAGGCATTATCTAAATAATTGCACAGGTATGTATCTGTTGCCAGTGGGCTGTATTATATTTTTAACAACATTACTAAACAAGGTAGAAGTAACACTTGACAGCCATTTGGGAGAATATCAAAGTGGATTTAGAAAGATCGAATCTGGCTCAGAACAGAATTTCAACTTTTAGTCCATACGAATTTTAAGACATAGTTTTAACATTTACAGGTTTTAGAAAAGCATTTGATTGACAGGTAAACAGTGGGTAAAGTGACTCAAGAACTTGGCATTACACTAAACTAGCAAACCTTATTCGTGAAACACCCACACACTGAAGCATAAATAAAGTTTTGGTGTGAAACACCTAAGGCACTCAAAATAACAGGTGAAATGCAGGGTGACAACATGTTTCCACGCCACCTCAACTGCATCTTAGAGGAAATAGTAAGATAATTGAAACAAAAGGCAAAGAACATAAGCTGTCACAATGAGACTGGAGACTTCAGGAAAAAGAGATACTGAAATTCAGTGTCTAGTATTTGCAAATGATTATGCCATTCTTTATAAAAATATAACAAATTCAGAAATACAAATCAACCTCTTAGAAGGAATACCTAACAAAGCAGCTTTAAAAGTTTCTGTAGGAAAAATGTTTTAGGGCAAACATAAAAAAATGACCCAGAAATCCTAGTAACAGGTAATGAACTGATAAAGAGGGTTTATAAATTTAAATATTTGGGAGGAAAGATTCAAGGCAATGGCTTCAAAAATATTAGCTGTAGACAAAATAGTATGTAAAATGGAGAAAGCATATGATATAAACATGAACATTTACAACAAGGTGTGTGTGTCTAAAAATTTGAAAATACAGCACTACAGCACAGTAGTAAAACCAGAATGTCTCTATGCAAGTGAATGTTTAATGTTGAATTATGAGTTACACAAACTTCAAGTCCTAGAATTAAGAATCATTTGAAAAATACTCAGGCTGCTAGGAAATCCATGAGCAGATTGTTAAGCATCTTTGGGACAAGATGTCAACAACAGGACAGATTCAAGTAGTTAGGAAAGATTTGGAAAGAAATACAAGAAAAAGACCCAGCAGAATGATAGGATTTCAAGAAGAAAGTGTTGCAAATGGAAGCATTCCAAGGCAGGAAGAAGAAGAGGAAGACAGGGTCAGAATGGTCTGAGGAAGAAAAAAGGATAGATAGTGAAGACGAAGGAAACCTGGAAGAAGAACAAAGGAGGAAGCATTGAAATTAGTATGTGGTCATTAGATACCCCAAACAGAAAAACAAAAAGAAGAAGAATGTCTGTGATGTCATTAATATGAAACATCAATATCAAGGGCCCCACACACTTCCTTGGAGCACATCTACAGTTACATCTACAATGTTCCATACAGTTCTATGCAGTGTCCTATGTACCGATATATCTTCAGCCTTGTCACGAAGCTCATTTCATTTGTACATATTTTTTATTTAAACCACCCACCATCAATGCATTATGATGTTGGTACATCATTAGAACATTAAATGTTGGGAGCAAAAACAGAGAGACATCTTAAGTGAACACTGTGCACTGTGTTATTGTTACTTATGCAGCCGATACCAATAATGTAAGAGTGAGCACACAATGTATGCTTTAAGTCAGCCTTTCCCATCATTGTGTTTTGTGTTGTTGGGGGCATTACATGTGATCTAAGACAAGTTCATATGCCTAGGGATCAAAGGATACAGTTGTCTTTTCCACCATTTTTACGAAGTACATTACCTTGTTCTCACTTAATGTGGACACATTCTTTTAGGTAAATTGTCATTCTATGAATATTATGTTGACACAAAGCACTGCTACATTTTAATTTAAAATGGCTAAGTCGGCAAAATGAGAACAGTGGAGTTTATGAATATGTGGTTTCAATGGTAACGTTTTCACCATGTATGGGGATAATGCCATGGGACAGAGCATGGCAAGGAAAGATATTCTAATTTAAAGGATGAGTGTTTTGACATTATTGACCCTCCATTTTCAGAAAGACCTTCAGCATTTGATGAAGATCGTCTGGATGCATTAATCCACGATGATGCACATCATTGCACTCAAGAACCAGAAAATGTGATGAAGTATGACCATTCCGTCACTGTGCAGCATTTGAATACAAAGGAGAAGGTTCAACAATAAATCATACGGGTACCACATGCCAAACCATATAAATCAGTGGTTGGCCGTATGTACATTACCCTCTTGCTTGTTCTTGATTAGTGGGTGAATACCACTGACCATTTCTAACCTGTATTGTTACTGATGACTAGAAATTTTGTTTTTATGCTAATGTAAGAGAAAGAACGGAAAGGAATGCTTTAGTCCAAACAGAGCAGCAGTGCCACATAGACATTTGAGCATCCACACAAGATAATGTTATGGATATTGTGCAGAGGTCCGGTGTTAGAATATTGCTGCGGGGTGTGGGAGCCTTACCAGGTGGGATTGATGGAGGACATCGAAAGGGTGCAAAAAAGGGCAGCTCGTTTTGTATTATCACGTAATAGGGGAGAGAGTATAGCAGATATGATATGCGAGTTGGGATGGAAGTCATTAAAACAAAGACGTTTTTCATTGCGGCGAGATCTATTTATGAATTTTCAATCACCAACTTTCTCTTCTGAAAGCGAAAATATTTTGTTGAGACCAATCTACATAGGTAGGAACGATCATCAAAATAAAATAAGAGAAATCAGAGCTCCAATAGAAAGGTTTAGGTGTTCGTTTTTGCCATGCGCTGTTAAGGAGTGGAATGGTAGAGAGATAGTATGATTGTGGTTGGATGAACCCTTTGCCAAGCACTTAAATGTGAATTGCAGAGTAATCATGTAGATTTAGATGTAGGTGACCATGTGGTGTACTACGAGTTGCTTGCATGAGGTGAAACTTTCCTGTTGCTATTTATTGTCAACAACAGACATCTTGCAGATATAGTTCCAGAAAAACATCCAGGAAGACTGTGTGAAGTGGTGCTATTCCACAGTAACAGTCACCAGCATTCTGCTAGACTGGCAACAAACACTATAGAACAACTGGGTTGAGAAGTCATTTTGCACCCACCCTTTTCATCTGATCTTGCACCCTCAGGTTTCATCTTCTCTGCTCTCTGTTCAATGATCTTGACATACTTCCTTTGGAGTGAAAATACACTTTGAACATGGCTTTTTGCTACAAAACCACATGATTTCTACAGTTGTGGATCCAGAAAGTTATCCCAACAGACTGAAGTGAACAGCGAAACAAATTATATTATTTATGATGATTTAAGTCTCCAGTATGTATAGTCTGACTTTCTTAACTTTTAAGAAACACTACAGTGTTATGCATCAGCCTAAGACGTTCGATTGGCCATGAAAGGGTTAATCTGGAAATAAGCAGTAAAAGGCTAAGCCAGGAATTACATTGTTGCGTTCTGTCCCTCTGCCAACCAGATAAATTGTCATAAACCTGCAGGCCAATTGCGTGAGGAGTTGTGGTGGACAGATTTAATGCAAATGTCATAGAGGTGATGGGGTGGCAGAGGGTGTAACATAGGAGGTACAGGTACAGGTACAGGTACAGGTACAGGTACAGGTACAGGTACAGGTACAGGTACAGGTACAGGTACAGGTACAGGTACAGGTACAGGTACAGGTACAGGTACAGGTACAGGTACAGGTACAGGTACAGGTACAGGTACAGGTACAGGTACAGGTACAGGTACAGGTACAGGTACAGGTACAGGTACAGGTACAGGTACAGGTACAGGTACAGGTACAGGTACAGGTACAGGTACAGGTACAGGTACAGGTACAGGTACAGGTACAGGTACAGGCTAGTACTGAGGGAAGGATTGTGAAACTTAAGGGGAACTCCAAAATTTTCAAATTAGGGAAGCTGGTATGGGAGTAGAGGGGGCGAGAGGAGTATGAGATGGGTCTCGAGAATGCAGTACACAAGTTGTGAAGCCACCAACAAGTCAGCCACCTTGTACTCAGTAGCATGTTGTCACCGGGTAGTCAACAACACTCTTGGCAGGCGGGGGATTGAGAGTAACTGTGGCACCCAGATGGGTCAGGCTATTTCACACATCAGTCAGGTGGCAAAATTCATTACTACTTATCGTAGTGTGCCTATTTGTAATGTTTGCTTAACATTACAATGACAAATTTCTAAATGTCAATTTGGTACTTAAAAATTTGTCTTTTTCCTCTTTGACCACATTTCCCTCACAATTTACCACTGTACACATTTTCAATGCAACTGCACATTTGTAACCAATCTTTCGTAGTTACAATAACACCGCCAATTTTCAGTATGAATTATGTATGACATAATTAACATCCAGTGTTAAGTTATAGTATAGAGTTTTTAAAAACTGTTTCACAAAAATTATTTAGCACACCACCAATGGAATATTAATGTCAAAGAAAAAGATGAAAAATAAAGTACCACATAATAAAATATTAAAGTCGTAACTTTAATGTGTAATTAAGCTACTGAAGAAAGCAAATATCTCACCTGCCAACAGCTCCTCCATCCTCAACTTCTGCGGCATCTGTAAAAATATTAAGAAGCTGAATAACTTTACATCAACAGAATTTGAGTGTAAATCAAACATCTTGATATGTGGCAGTGGTTGTCTTCTCACTGCACATGCTCATTTTAATGTCAAGAAGTTGCTAAATTAAAATAGTGATGGAGATAAGGAATCAGGTGCTGTGGCATGTACATACATGTGGAATTTTATAAAAGTGAGATTGATGAAAACTGCATAATGATCCAAGTGAAGAACCACAAAATATTTTAATTTTAATTGTCTGAATTCATTACAGCTGCCATATACAGCCACTGTCACAGAGAAGGACAAAGGTGCCCACAAAAAGCAAGGCAACATTGGTGTTTGGAGGCTGGTGTAAGGACACTGCCAGTGACCGAAATAATGGTACAGCTTAGTTTGCTGGAATGAACACCCCTCATGAAAGGGGAAAGGAATAACAGACCATTATAAAATTACAGATTGTCACAGTTAGGAGATAGAGAAATTATGTCATGTACAATTCTGATAGTGTCTCCATTGGATTTCAAGTTACTGAGAACCAGCAGATCCCAAAGTGATGAGCCACAGCAGTTCACGTAGCACACGTTGCAAATGACATGCCATGTAGTGTAGCAGAGTTGTGGCTGCTTACAACTATGTGACTCACTTTCTTTTGTATTAGTAGTGTGATGTTGATAGGAAGCCATAAAGGCCACATGAATACCGAGAATCCTGATCGAAACACTTTAAACTATCTGCAAGTACTGTAATGACTGCATACCTACAAAACTGGAGGACACTGGCCTCAACAATACATTATGATTTTATGAGCTTTTTCTATTTAGGGGTGTACTAACCTGTTCCAGAGTGTTGTTGTGTTAGAGTAATTCTTCATCAAAGTTCATATTTTGGATTCCAACATGCTAATAGCTGCCCCAGTGGTAAGGAGGTTTAATGTGTCGAGGGTATGCCCACAGATACTTAACATGCGTGGCCAGCACATAAGTTTTCATTTCAATTGAGTCACACTACCCTGTTAGGGAGCTTCTTACAGATGCAAGCAGTTTGTTCAAGGTACATTGTTGGTTAGGGTTTGGATAGTTATTTTCTATGTATTTTGTGTTTATTAGCACATGCTCAGTTAGCCCCCAAACTACACTGAATAGCTCTTGTTGTTCACACTGCTACAGCAGACTGCAATGTGATTGAAATATAGCACTGTAGGCATCCAAATCGCTATTGATGGCATTCTCCTGTAAAAATGCATCGGTGGCAACTGGCATCAGTGTATCAGCCTCACTGATTTGTACCTGTACACACAGAACAAGTGAGACTTGTGTGTTTCATAGTGAATGACTAGTGGAAGCCACTTCATACTGTGGACAGTGTTAAGGTGATATGCAGAAAAGTATATCTAATTTACAAAGAAGATAGTGTAGGTGTCTTGAAGTGTACTATGTGACATTGGTAGCAATGATATATGGCATCATAAATCACAAATACTGTAACAGCCTAGCACATGTTCATAGCAACACTGCAGAGAGCAACAATGACAGCATGAAGAACCAGCATAAAGGTGTGGGAGTTTAAACAATTGGAAAATTTTATATCCAGCAACTAAAGGAACTATATGCCAATTTGGATACACAGCTTAACCAACAAAACTATCATCAACAAGTGTGGTACTCAGTACTGATGACTTAACATCAGCCATTCCTGTCAGGGACTGCTGTTACAACTTTTACAAGAAACTAATGTAACATTTACACAAAATCCAACTGCAGTGTAAATTTGGATTCCTTGACATGCATAAGGCAAGTCCTACATCACTTGGAGGGGAAAGGAAATTTCAAAACTGAAGTCTTTAAAGTAATCTGTAAGAGCACAGTTTGACAGAACTACAGGCAATGCATCATTATCCCATTTTGGTATACTCGAACATTTAATTGGGAACCTGTTAGAGCAGTTGCTGTGGACAATTTTGAAGCAACTTTGTATTTTGGCCATGCATATCTCTGTGGTCATGGCTAACAGGGATGGAAGCTGATATTATGACAGCAGCAACACAATGTGACTAATGTGAACACATCCAATAAAGAGGAAACTGCAAATAAGAATTTTTTGTCGAGTAGTGACTTGAGTAAGAGCATAATTGGACTGGGGCAGCCCAACAACTAGGGTCCCAATGGCAGTCAAAACAAAGGAAATACAAGAAATTAAAATGGAAACAAAAAGTGGAAAAATAGGTAAAAACATCTGACTAAACACGGCCACAAATGTCCATAGCTCATTGAGGGGCTACAGCAGTGGTCTGGAATTAGTCCTCTGAAAGTGAACTAAATGGATTTTGGTCCACTCAGCTTGTGTCAGTTGCTAACAGGATGTGGCTTAACTTCCAGCACTGCAGTACCTCATGAGAAAGAAGTACTTTTATTCACTCTGTGAAGGCAGTACAGAATTCTCTGACCAGTCATTTGCACAGAAGTTGCTGGTGGTGACTGCACTGAAGTCATTCCACGTGGTACTGTGTTACAATCATTACTGTATGCCTCCTACCAGATTTAAACACATGATAATGAATTTAATAATGGTTACAGAGAGCCAAGGATGCTTGCACAAGGTAGACCAGAGTGGAGAACTGCATCAAACCCCATTCGGACTGACAATAACAACAACAAGAACAACTGCAGTCCATAAACTGGGTGAGTATGAGCCTAACACCAAGTGGTGTTTACTTTACAAACTGATTTTCTGCTACATCAGTTCCATACTGACTTCCCTCCTACCTCCCTCCCACCCACCCTACCTCCCACCTTTCGCACTGCAGTTCTGCAAGTATGAAATGTCTGAGATGAGTGGCAGTATAGTTACTTCCCACTCACCAAATCTATCACTCTTACTGAAGGGTGCAGTGATGTAAGACAGATTGTGATTTAGTAAGCAAATTGAGTGCACGGTCTTGCTATTGTTAGGTAGCACTGATTGGGACAAATGACCGACAGTCGAGATCAGATGGCCTCTAACAAAGCTGTGTTTAGTCAGGCTGTGGAGGATGCATGGGGAAATTACATGATGCAGTGTCCACAGTTGCATTTTTCCTCCATTACATGAAGGAAGAACAATCTGTGGACAAAGTTCATTGCTGTAGCCCAGGATTCAGACAAGAAATAAACACGTTTTGTCCAACAGAAATTAAATGTCATATTGTTTCTTATTCTACATACAGCATGAGGAAACACATGTACTCCATCAAATAAATGCAGCATACAGACCAATTTCTATATACAAACACCATTTAGAAACTACAAATTATCCTACTGCCCTGTTTTCTTATTTGGTCATGAGAGACTTTCCAATTTGTAATTTGCCTGTGTGTGTGTGTGTGTGTGTGTGTGTGTGTGTGTGTGTGTGTGTGTGTGTGTGTGTGAGAGAGAGAGAGAGAGAGAGAGAGAGAGAGAGAGAGAGAGAGAGAGAGAGAGAGAGAGAGAGAGAGAGAGAGAGAGAGAGAGAGAGAGATGTATTTTGCACATTTTTGGCCGAGGCTGATGGGTGGCAATAGAGTGGGAGAGAAATGAATTTGACATAACAAAAAATAGCCCTAAAAAGGGGCACTCTTGGTTTATTCATTTCATGTATGTAGGCAGAGAGCAAGTAAAGAGAATGTAATACTCAAAATATTAAATTAAAATAAATTTATTTCAGGTACAAGGATAATGCCAACTGGAACTAGCTCAAATTTCCTTCTCTCATCTTTGATATTTTTCCGTCACCAAGAGATTTTGTGCTGGCTCTCACTGGCAGAACACTGCACAGAAGAACAAGGAAAGAATGTAAAATGTTCTCAGTCCATAACATTTTATCCAGAATGCCTCTATTTCTGACTTCAGTCATGCACCCTGGCACTGAATCTGTGAGGCATTGGACCCATTTGTCAGAAGAAACAACCCCACCGAGGCTTCAAAAAAACCAGTCCAAAAGAGCATCAGCTATAAATGGTGTGTTTAACAGCCAGTTCTCTGTGTGTTCGTGCTACTTACACACACAATTTCCATTGTGTTCAAGTGAGCAGTCTCTCACAGCCAGTCCATTACATTAATGTCTATCTTGGACAGCTGCAGTTGAATGAGCAGACCTATACACAAGTGAATATTACTCCTGTAGCATGAATTCCCCTCCACAATATAGCATTCACACTAAATGCAGCACCACTTTCTTAAAAATGTGGGCATACGGACTGCTACTGAGGCGGGGGAAACCGACGCCCCCGGCGGGGGAAACCGACGCCCCCGGCGGGGGAAACCGACGCCCCCGGCGGGGGAAACCGACGCCCCCGGCGGGGGAAACCGACGCCCCCGGCGGGGGAAACCGACGCCCCCGGCGGGGGAAACCGACGCCCCCGGCGGGGGAAACCGACGCCCCCGGCGGGGGAAACCGACGCCCCCGGCGGGGGAAACCGACGCCCCCGGCGGGGGAAACCGACGCCCCCGGCGGGGGAAACCGACGCCCCCGGCGGGGGAAACCGACGCCCCCGGCGGGGGAAACCGACGCCCCCGGCGGGGGAAACCGACGCCCCCGGCGGGGGAAACCGACGCCCCCGGCGGGGGGAAACCGACGCCCCCGGCGGGGGAAACCGACGCCCCCGGCGGGGGAAACCGACGCCCCCGGCGGGGGAAACCGACGCCCCCGGCGGGGGAAACCGACGCCCCCGGCGGGGGAAACCGACGCCCCCGGCGGGGGAAACCGACGCCCCCGGCGGGGGAAACCGACGCCCCCGGCGGGGGAAACCGACGCCCCCGGCGGGGGAAACCGACGCCCCCTGCGGGGGAAACCGACGCCCCCGGCGGGGGAAACCGACGCCCCCGGCGGGGGAAACCGACGCCCCCGGCGGGGGAAACCGACAATCGGCTAGTACTACCTGTTGTCACCACTTATTTGCCATTATGTCTGGACCCTCACGGCTGCTAAACTACTGTTTGGTCTTGGTAAGACAACTTATCTGTGAAAAAATACATTTTTTCACATTGCATTCAGATGTAGCTCTGTGGCTGCCAGCCAGTGTAACATTTCCTCACTGAGTCTCTGTTTTATAGTGGATCATAGTGCGTGCAGTACAGCTTTCCTTGGCCCTCAACTAACTGCATCATTGGAACTGGGAAGTTGGTCACTCACTACAACTGCTTCGTATCTAGGGGAGGGATTAGTTGGCTCTTACAGGCAAGCTATGTGTTATCCTGCTGTGTGCTCAGTATCTTGAGCCAGGCATTCTGCTGATAGTGCCTCCTTCAACAAAATTTTTTAAAATTCTGTTTACAGTAGGGGTAGACTTCTGACATTCCAAAGATTCATCAATCACACAGGTTGATATTTTATCCAAAGTTCCCAATACTCAGGCAACTTCCACTCCCATAGTCACCCTTGGGGTGAATTTGTATAGCTTTAAAAATGCACGTTACTACCCCTCAATATTTGTCATGTCAACACAGGATACATAGAAATTCACGACTCTGCCAGATATGTGACAAGCATGGATGGAAAGCCAAATCATCTGCATACTGCAGACGTTTGCTTAACCTTGCACAGCTTACACTGAGGACAGGCCACATATTTGAACAAAATTTCCTTAAACATTTTTGCCATTTATCAGCATGACAAGAGAGAAATCAGCATTGGACTAATATGCCATTTCTGATGACTAACACCTCTGACAATACCTCAGTTACAGTCATCCACTCACAAGCAGCACCAGAGGAATATCACAGTCAAGCAAACATTAATGGTTTGAGTTGGAGCCAGGGCATGAGTAACGACAACCAAAGGTGTATTCATTTATTTCTTATGTCTGTTACTTGTAATTAGGGTCTCAGTGATGTTCTAAGGCCTTCCATGACATCTTCCACTGATCTGTGCCCGCAACTATTGTTGCTATGATGGTCTAACACAAGACTGCAACTCACCTCGCCATCATCTTCCTTATCTTCCCCTTCTCCCTGTTCCCGTTTTCAAGCACGATATGCAGTACACTAGGACTCCCATACAAGAATAACATTGTGTGATGAAAACCTGAATAGTATTGTAAACCCCGTGAAGAAATTTGATCTCTTTTTGCTGTAAAAATGTTTGTGGAAGCGCACTTCACAATGTTGATATTGTGCTGGACTATACACAAGCACTGTAATGGAAAGTGAAGTTATAGTTTGGCACATGTGACAGATGAGATCTGATGGAATATGATCAAATGTTTTGTTGCAACACTTTGCTTACCTAGGCCTGCAACTGGATGATACTGTGAATCATTAGTTTTACTGTTTCTATTCTTTGCCATGAGGTCTGGTTTGTGTTCAAATAATTATATCAAACTTGGCACCCATTCTACATCTACATCAGTAAAGGCACATAAGTGAGTACTTAAGATGCCAGCATCCAAGTTCAAATGCATCTGGAAGCTTAATTGTTGGCATTCTTTTTTCTGGTAGTTCATAATAGATCTAATAGATTATAGTTAATATTCTCTGACAAGTAGCTGACCCAGTAATGTTGATAACTAATTTGATAATGCTGCCTGCCCATTCATTAGAGCTTTAATGGCTGTATGTAGGTGCAAAAGTACATCATTATTTGTTCACACTTTGTCAAAGTACTCTGGGAAATTTTAACCACTGCTTTAAACATTTAAGGATGGTAAGTATTAAGTGTGGTTGTAGTAGTGTGTAATATTTCTTATCATGAACTGTTAAAGGTATCATGTTTCATTCTGTCTTTTAAGAAGAGCTCTTCAAATGTTGCTTTTGTTGTTGGTTATTTTCTCTATCATAAAACATTATAACTTTCATGACTTTAGCTACAGGTAGTTTAATAAATGTATCTGAAACAGAGTGAAGCCCATACACAACAAGAGCAGCTATTTCATTACTCAGACACACAATTCCATTATTTGCATAAATGTCAAAAAAATCTGTCTCTCTTTCTAGTGAATTTGCAAAAACAATTAAAAAATGGAAATGTGTAGCTTTGAACTCTGCACCTTCAAGTTACCGTGCAATGCTTCTATCATTTCACCATGGAGAATGGATTTGGGAAGAGCAGGTAATTTTGAGGCCATAACCTTCATTCTAAATCATGCAGAGATATATTTTCAAGCTGCAAAATGAAGAATATGAGTGGCAGTGGAAAACAAAAAACTTGTTGGTAAAACTGGTCTTCCATTCTTAGTTGCTTGAATGGTAGACAGTGAGCACTTAGAATCTGAATGCCAATAAATATACTAAGGCTAAGAGTGTGCTTATGTCAGTGATTTGAACCTTCCGAGAGTCAGGTCCATAACCTATGCAGTTAAGTAAGCGATCACTAGCATGAATACTGAGTTAGTATCAGACACCTCACATTTACCACACCAATGACACTCATCTCCCCGAGATCAATCCCTGGTCTGGTTTTTATGGCACTATTGCCAAATGGTCTGATCTTTCCAGGCTTTTGTCTAATATGGCACAATTGTTTGTTTGCTGATGAGTGTACACTGACCCCTACCTCAGCACCTCAATGCCTCGAGCCATCACAATTCTTCAGAAATGAATTTAACAATACCATGGAAAGCACACAGGCACGACAAAAAAAAAAGAAAAAAACTGTAAGAAAGTGAGCTCTCAGTGAACAAGGCCTCTGTTATATATAGATAACATACACTCACATACTCACGCAAATGCAACTCTCACACACGTGATCACACACTCTGGCAGCTGAAGCCAGGCTGCGAGCAGTTGCACATGATTAAACAGGCAATCACGTGGGGGTAAGGAGGAGGCTGGGACAAGGTGTGGGAGGGTAACAGGGTAGAAGTGAGCAACAGTAGATTGCTGGAGATGACCTGCAGGAGACAGGACATAATAAGGTTAAAGGCAATAGCAAAGAGGGTCACACTCAAAACAGTACCCTGAGGCACACCAACTTCCTGGTAAAGGTGTCTGACAAGGCAGTACCAACATTCCTTGAAAAATCAATACTTTAAAAATACCTGAAGGACATGGGGCATGTGGCCTCAGAAGTGCCACATGTAGAGAGATCAAGAATACCCATCCTTCAGAAGGTGTTTCAGGCATTCTGCAAATTTAAAAACACTGGCAGTGTCTGATATATCCACAGAAAACCATTCGCGACACACGTTGACAAAGTGATGAGATGGTCAGCTGCAGGACGGCCTGATCAAAATCCGCACAGTACAGTGGTCAGTGAATTGCCACACTCTAGTCACTATACCAGCCAGGCATGAATTACATGTTTCATCAGTTTGCAAACACAGCTTGTGGGAGAAATGGGGCAGTAACTAGAAGGAAGGTATTTTTCCGTACTGGGCTTGGGTATGGGTATGGGAATGACAGTGTCTTTATGCTGGCATCTGGCAAACGGCGCCCTCTGCCCAGATGCAGTTGTACATAAGAAAGAGCAAGTGCTTGCCCACAAAAGAAAGGTTTAGGAACATCTGAATGCAAACATCGTCCAGCACTGTGTTGGAGGATCGATAGGAAGTGAGAGCAAGTTCTCGCCCCCTCATACTAAAGGCAAATTGTAGCACTCGCTAATCTGTCAAAATAAGGGTACTACCCAAGCCTCCTCCACTTGTTTCTGGTGGAGGAAGGCAGAATGATAGTGGGTGGAGCTTGAAATCTCCGCAGAATAGCAGCCCAATGGATCTTGGTCCTGCAGGGCCCATACAACAGATGAGGTAGTGGAACTGTTAGAAGAACTAGTTAAGGAAATCTAGCTAGATTTTTGCTATCCTGAAGGGTGCAACGACACTGTGCATGCAACTGTTCATAATGAATGCAGTTTGCCATCATAGAATGATGGTTAAAAACATGGAGAACACATCTCTGCATGTGAGTTGAGTCACAACACAGCTCAGTCAATCAAGGCACTGGGACATGGCACAGTAAAGATGAAGGGCGAGAATGGAATATTGTGTGGTGGTAATGATGGCATTTGTAAGATACTCTACCTGGCCATCACAACTGGAGAAATTATGTTACTCAAAGGGTGCCAGGGAACAGTAAATCTCTAGTCATCCCTAGAAAGTTGCCATTTGGGTGTGCATATATGTGAGGTAGGAGTCAGAAAATGGATAGCAAATGGTAAATGGTTGCTCGAGTACGTACTAGAGACAGTGATGAGATGATGGGCAAATTGGGCAGTGCAGGAGATTTCCAGATATGGGTAGGAGTGCATGTAGTTAAAAGGAAGATGGGTACTCCCACGATAAGGCAAATTAGGTTAAGGTGACAGAAGTTCAGCCTAGAGGGAACCTCTCTGTCAGGTTCTGGGAGATTTCCAAAGAGAATGGTGTGCATTACAGTCAACGAGCAGCAGAAAGGGGTGAGGGAGTTGGCCAGTAAGCTGGATGAAGAGTGTCCATGACACGGAATGACTGAGGGATGTAAACAGTACATATGGAAAAGTTCAGGAGAGGAATGTAAAACACGGACAGGAATAGCTTCAAGCTGGGTAGTCAGGGAGAAATGTTGACTTTGAACGTCCTTCCATATGAGCAGCATGACTCCCCTCTCTCCTCCTACGATATGGAATGCCATCTTTGGAGAGAGGGAGTCAAAGCAGACTGGGAAGAAATACAAAAGCTCAAATCAGTCAGGAGGATGCAATTTTGTTTCCTGCAGGCAGAGAACTAGCAGAGGCTGCGATTCCAAGAGCAGCTGCAAGTCATCTTTTTGGATTGAAGGCCACTAATATTCCATTGGAATAATGTCATGATTAGGAAGAAGGAGGAGGAGGAAAGAGATGGAGAGGTGGCACCTCAGCGGCCATTCCTGTGTTACATTCTTGACTGCATTTACATAAACTTATGGCTCCTCTTTTTTGGTTTCTTAAACATTTTATTTTATCTGACACATTCCTGACCTTTATGATTTGTGCCACATATTGGTCCTAAACAACAAGATGTATGAAAAAGAAACCACTTACTGGATAAAGGACTGTTTGCCATGGTCATGGGAGCTGGCAAGTAAGTCAATGCAAGATCTGAAAGATCACAAGAATGATCATTCAATTCTGTTTAATATACCAGAGACCTATATTAATGTTACTGAAAGCAAATCCCTAATGACAAAAGTAACTAAACAGTTACTTTGAAATCACACTGCACAATTTGTGATGCACGTGCTTAAGTACACTACGGTAGTTTTATTGAATTACTAATCAACACTTGTCAAACATAACAAACACTATGACAAGTATACCTCTCAAAGTAGTTTACTTGGTAGTTATTTCACAAGCAGGAAAGTATTTTCAGAAGAGTTTAGGAAGTTGGATAGGCCATGAATGTATGAAGGAGAATGAGTCTGATATCATTCTAGAAAGGTACTTTGAAATGTGTTTGCAATTGCGAGTACCTGTCATTTGTGTTTGTGATATTTGCTCAAAAATGGAGAAATCTCAGTTCCCAACTGCAATCAGTAAGCATTTTAGACAACAGTAAGTGATAAGTGTCAATTTTAAGGAATATTTATTGTCATGTTTAATGAGTATCAACTATGGTGTAACACATCGCTTTGGTAAAGGTGTACATCTCACAATGTCTACAGTACCGATGAACAATGGTCACCACCACAAAGTGATTATTATTTTTTTTTAATTCAAATGACGGCTTTAAACTTTTATACCCTTCTCTGTTGTGCATAATGTGGTGTCACCGCCAGACACCACACTTGCTAGGTGGTAGCCTTTAAATCGGCCGCGGTCCGGTAGTATACGTCGGACCCGCGTGTCGCCACTATCAGTGATTGCAGACCGAGCGCCACCACACGGCAGGTCTAGAGAGACTTCCTAGCACTCGCCCCAGCTGTACAACCGTCTTTGTAGTGATGGTTCACTGACAAAATACGCTCTCATTTGCTGAGACGATAGTTTAGCATAGCCTTCAGCTACCTCATTTGCTACAACCTAGCAAGGGGCCCATATCAGTTACTATTGATATTGTGAATCATGTACCATCAAGACAGACGTTCATCATTAATGGATTAAAGTTAAGTATTCCACCAGCTAAGTCAGTTTTTCTAAATTCTAATTTCCTTGTCCTGTTCCAGACCTCACGCCAGCCTGCGTGAGTTAAAACGCATGCATTTTGGCCTCCTCTAGTAACACCTGCCAACCACAACACACAAAATCTAGTGGAAATTGATGCAGCATATCTGCAGGGTGGGATAACGATAATTAGTTTATCGTTCTTCACAGTTCATGATGATTTCAGTGTTTTATTCTATCATGATAATGATGATACCTGGTTAGGGGGCACTCAATGGCGTGGTTATCAGCATCCACACGAATCCCCAAATTTTACATGGTCCAGCCATGCCACTTTCACAAATGATGATGGCAACACAAACAACCAGTCCATGGGTTTATTCCTTGCTGTCTCATTCTTGTTCAGCAATGTGCCTTCCCCCTAGAACTGTCAGCATCATGACAACTGCCATTACATCAGGAGAACGAAGATGAAGTCGAGCTGTCAGTAAGATTCTGTACACTAACCAATGACACATGACTTGACATTAATAATTAAAGAGAGTTACTTGTTTTAAATTAAGAGCCAGTATATGAGTGGTCTTTCAGATATTTTTTGGTTCATTTAGCAGGTAATTTAGACTTGAGATAGCATTTCAGTTAACAGTGCTAAAGAAGTTGCAAAGTTTGTGATGTCAGGAAACAGACTGCCATGGGAGATGCAATGAGACTGAAATGGAGATGAATAGGATATTAATAAAGGAGTTTATTTGATTAAGCAAGTTGGTAGTGTGCAGAGTAGCTCAGAATAGGAGGAAGTATTTTAACGGTTCAAAGCCCTGAGCTGATGAAATATGTCCTCACCCTGGGAGGAGGACAGGAAGCAGTGTGGGGTTCATTACATGCCACAGAACCAAACTTTATATGCTACTGGTGAAAATCACACTTGCTCTGCCAGTCTCATACGTGCATCCACTACTTTCACTCACCTGAGCGATGGGACGCGTGCCTTCCTCCTTAGCAGGGCCTGATTGACAAAGAAGAATTTGCGTGTTAATATAAAAAATACTTTATCTGCACAAGTAAAACAAACTAGTGATAAACTAAGTGTGTTTCAACATGACCTGATAAAGAACAGAATCAATTGTTTCTATCTTTTAGAAAAAGTACGGATCAGTGTATAATTGAGCATCTAATCTACTCAATTATAAACAACCATCAATATTACCGAGTTCCAGAAAGCCAGAACTTTATTCCGGTTGCACGCTTGCTATCTGAAGACTGGCAGGGACAAATAAATGTTTATTGTCATCATTTCACATAATTATTGATCAAATTTTAAAATCTGCTTAATAAAACATACAATCTTATGTTACACAGTAAACACAGTGTCACGTTTAACATTTAGGAACTGTGTGTAAGCTTGTTTATGCACCTTCACTACTTGCATTCATGTACCGACATTATATTCATCCAGTATTTGGCAATGAGAGCACTTGGTGTTTTGCAGAAAACTTCACCAATAATTTTAAATTATGATGAATTTCTCTCACAGATACCCCACAGAAAGTAATAGCAAAAATGTTTATCACTTACCACATTTTTGCTGTTTGTGCAGTAATAATGCCACATCAAACACATTCAATGTAACACTCCTTTCTTTACTTACAGATGGGTACAAGTAGTGAGGAGAATGAGTGGCAGGTGAGGCAGATTATTTCTCAGGTGGATTTTTTGTAGAGGTGAGACAGAAAGAAAATCTGATGCGTATGGGAACAGGATGGATTAGGAGACATAATAGGAATGAGGTGGAAGTGGGTGGAGTAGCATCTGGCTGGTGTTTTACAATTCTGCCTTATGCCACAGAACAGAGGTATGTCAGTTGCTGGCATCTGAACAGGCTTGAAACTGAAACTCACCCTCAGTGCAGCGGATCTTGCCAATGACAGCCACTGCACGGTTTCCACCCTGGAGCCATGCGACACTGGACAACTTAACAGTATTTCTCCACTACATAGCCTTTGTAGGGGAATGTGCAGTGGCTCACTAGCCAACCCAAGTTCCAGACTCGACATCAACTATCTACTTTGGAATGCATGACTATATTAATAAGAATGCGGCCCACAATATTGGCATTGCCAGTGCTACCTACAGCAGTGTTTGTCAGTTGTTACAGACAGAGTGCTCAACTGGAAGCTTCAAGAATAGTTTTCATATTAGTGGCAATCTTTTCATGCATCAGGGCATTCTCTTCCTTGCCTTCATCAGAAAGTTGTTTCATTTGCTTCATGTTGGCATGTACCATCTGTGCCACAATGAAACACTCTTCCTCTTGTCCACTCAGGAACATCTCTCTTCTAGTGCTTTTATAATTCCTTTTGTGTCTCTGGAAGCTTTTTACCAGTGTCTTGTCATCCATTAGGTAGCCTTCATCTCTGTGTTCAAGTGCTTCTGCATAGTGTTTGAATGGTTTTGCTCCGTGTTCAAATGCCTTGTGGCACTTCTTTCTTTCATCCTGGTATCTTTCTGCCTGCACCATTCCACATCATCATACCTCCTTACTGATGTCTTGGCCCAATTTCTGTATTTTTCTTCCAGGTGTGTGCCTCATGGTTGACACTGCCATCTCCTCCATGGGGATGACAGTTCATACTTTTGGCTGCTGTTACAGTCAAGACTTTTCCTCTGAGCACAGCAACATTGGAATCTAGGACATCATCAGTGCAGCTTGCAGTGCTCAGCTTAGCTCATATTAGTGACAACCTTACAGCATATCAGGAGTATTTTTATGTTGCTTGCACTAGGAAGCTGTTTCACTTGCCCAACATTATCATGTGCCTTCTGTGTTGCAATGAAGTTCTAATGTTCATGGCTACCTGAGCACATCTCTCTCCTTGTGCATGGATCATCCACATTAGGTGGGACATATGACCACGAGTGTGGGTGGCAGATGGGGCAAGGCAGCTCCCTGCTGGACTCCCTGTAGAGAGGTGAGGCAGAAAGATGAACAGATTGGTCTGGGATCAAACTGTAGTGAAAGTCTTGATGGGAAATATTTTATGAACAAAGGTACTGGCACCAGAGACAAATCTAGTGAAGAGGAAGTGATACTGTATTATCAGCCATTCTCTCCAAAAGCATTGACACATTCATCCCACATGCTTCAGTTGTTTTCACTCTACTATACACTCCCAGCACCTTCATTTCAGAGGTGATCAGCTTTCATATGTTATAAAGTAGATCATAGAAACCTTATTTCTGCTGACTGTATTCTTCATAACCACCCTCCCCGTAATTCAAAAGACAGCTCCATAAATAATTGTAAACAATTAATTCCAAGAAACTATTGAGACATTCAAGACAAAATAAGGAAAAGAAAACAAATGTCTCCAGTACACTATCTCATGAGAAAGAAGAAAAACAGTACATCAAGAGAACAGTATCTGTACATTTGTGGTGGTAGATTTCCAACTACAGTCGCGATTTTGATATGATTTTCATTAATAAAGACATGCATTAATTTTGGTTACAAGACACAGACATCAGTTTTCTTCAAGAATGGGTTATCAGTGAAAATACATGTCAAATAGTATATACCTAGCAAATAATGTGTGGATGGATATGTGTGTGTGTGCGAGTGTATACCTGTCCTTTTTTCCCCCTAAGGTAAGTCTTTCCGCTCCCGGGATTGGAATGACTCCTTACCCTCTCCCTTAAAACCCATATCCTATTGTCTTTCCTTCTCCTTCCCTCTTTCCTGACGAGGCAACCATAGGTTGCGAAAGCTAGAATTTTGTGTGTATGTTTGTGTTTGTTTGTGTGTCTATCGACCTGCCAGCGCTTTTGTTTGGTAAGTTTCATCATCTTTCTTTTTAGATATATTTTTCCCACTTGGGATGTTTCCCTCTATTATATTCATATCATTAAAGATAAATAATATCTACACTGTCTTTGCCATCCACAATTAAGCCAAAGATAGGAAGCTCCTTCTACAAAACATACTGTACTCACTTCTGTACCAACAAAGAAAAAAACACATTCTAGCATCACCTGTCAGCTTCTGGGTTCTAATTGTACATAAACTGAACAACAGATCACAGTACACAATGAAATGGGACATTCCTATGGTTATGCAGATTCTGAAACAAACATTTTGGCAGGACCTTTATGTCTGATTGACCACAGAAAGGTTAAGGGAGCCCCTGAAAATGTTAGTATCAAATAACTTATGGTAGTACTGAACGCATCAGCTATGACCATTTATAAACTAGATTCACACCCAAATATTTCCATTTAAGTTACTACCATAATAGGTTGTACAAAAAGGTTCAGTTTTGAAATACAAATCATCCTCTGTTTCTTCTACTCACATCATTCATTCATTCATTCATTGGAGTACCACTGTTTGATTAAGCCTCTTCCCTGGCTTCTCCTGGTATTCTGGTCTCAAGCTACAGGCATTGCAGCTTGTAGTCCATGTAGCCTGATATCCACTCAATGCCTCTCACCAGACTGTCACCTCAATGTTCCCCCCACTCACCTCTCTAGGATAGGAGCATGTAATTGTCTTATCCTATCTGTCACTCACTCCATCACTACATTTGTCACTCATCTCCACTACCTCCCCACTACGTCTCCTACTCCTGCCTGTTCCCTGTCCATTTTTCTGTTTCCTTTTCCCTCCCTGTAATTCTCAGCACACATATTTCCACAGCTATATAGGTAAACTTTGTATTTCTGTAAGTCAGTAAATACTCGCCCCAAATCAAAGTCCTCAATATTCAAAAACATAAATATAACAAAATATATTGTGATTTCTGGATTCTAATTAAATTGTGTATGGTGGACTGACTAAGGGGTTGCAGAAATCACATAGATAAGAACTATAAACCCACTATCCGATCAAAATACCTGGGCACCCTTATGTAACGGGCAACTGAGCATTTTAATTCAATGAGAGGTGGAGCAACTATTATAGGAAGTGAAATGATAATTAAATGGACACCCTAGCTGCAAACATGCGGTGATGTACTTAATTGGGGAAATGTTGAAAATGTGTGGCCCGACCGGGACTCAAACCCGGGATCTCCTGCTTACATGGCAGACGCTCCATCCATTTAATCATCATTTCATTTCTAGCAAAGCTGCATGGTTATCCATGGCAATTGTTCTTTCGGCAACAGATACTGCCATCATACATATTATAGCAAGTGGCAGGTAATACTGTTTTGTAAGCAGAATTCATCAGTCAGGGATCTGAGTACACTGAACATGGACTTTTCTTTGCATTACACCTGAATAATTAACACAGGGATGAATTTCAGCCCTTCCAAACTTGCCCAAGTCAGCTGTCAGCGATGTGACAGTTAAGTGAAAATGTGAAGGAACAACCAATGCTACATGAAGTCCAGGCACACACAGTATGCTGATGGACAAGTGCTTCTATCATTGTGGTAGGAAATAGTAAAAACCAGCTTGCAGTTAGCTGCTGCAGTCACTCTTCAGTTTTGAAGTGCAGCTAGGAGCCCGCTAAGGAAATGGCTGTGTACAGGGAGTTAGAAAAACTGGTTACAGTGGCTGAGCAGCTTCTGGAAACAACATTTCTGTTCAACATAAAGTCACACTGACTGTAGCATAAAAACCCATGACTGCTGTTGAGTGGATGAGTGGAAACGAGATTTGGAGTGACAAACAGTGCTATACTCCGTGGGTATCTGACGGAAGAATTTGAATAGAGTGACTACTCAGTGAACATTATCCGCCATTAACTCTACTGCCAACAATGCAGTGCAAGGCAGGCAGTGTAACAATATGCAATTTCTCCTCTTTAACTTGTTCTCCCCTTATTGTACTTCAGGATATGATAAATGCAGAAGGGTAAGTACATATTTGACAGTGTTGTGTACAATACACAGCAGAGGAACAATTCACAGACAACGACCGATTTGATCAGCTCAACACTTGTACCTCTCATGGATCAGCGTTGTTAGGCAAAGGCTTATAACCAGTGGCATTCCTGAAGAAGGCTTGCCTGCCGATGTTCCAACCTGAAAGCAATGGATCGTCTTAGGGATTAGTTATAAATGGCATTTTCACTCCATACCCTGTGTCCAATATTTCTACCTTGTCTGGTATCAGCTATCTAGGAAGAATGGGATGGCATCCACCCACAGAGATTTCGAAATGTCAAAGTGTCCCCAGAAGAGTTCAAGTCCTCAAAGGAGAACACAAAATCTTAATGTCCACTAATAGGTGTCCAGATACATTTGATTCTCTAGTGTACAGAGCAGGAATGTAAGCCTGCCACAGTGGGCTCTTACTCTTACTCACCAGGTGACTTCGCTGCACCTGCAGTACTGGGTCCAGCCTCTGGTGACCGTAGCCGCTGTTGTTCTGCACTGGATACTATTGTACACACAGAGAGAAAACATCTTTCAAGTACTTTATGTTCACTTTAGTGACATGCTCTTAAATTATGGCTGCGATTGAGGGTAAATTTGCGTATTTTATCATGGACAATGATGTACTGAGGCTATAACCAATCTCAGAAGCCATAGTTACAAAAAGAAATCCACATTCATGGCATATAGGAAAAAAAATTTAAAAAACTTTGGACTGTGTTCACTGGGCACCATGTTCACAGACTGTGCTTGTATGTACCACTCCAGAGGAGAGATGCACATATCAATGACTTCTTATCAATGAATGCCATTTTGAAAGAAGTTTTGTGTACACATTATGAAAAGAGCAATAGAAAACAACATGTCAAACATAAACGTACAGATATTGTTCATTAGTGTTATTTCTATTTTGTGTGTGGTGACTTACATCAGGGGACAATATGCACCTTCAGCACTGTACAGCTATCGCAGCAGCTTTGGGTGCCAAACTACATGTGTTAAAATAAGTATTCTGTGGGGTCACCACACTGTCCTGTAAAGCAATAGGCTGCCGAAGGAGTTATTTCAACAACTGATGTATGTTGTGAGACACAGAAGAGGAACCTTCAAAATTATTGTGAGTGTCTCTTTTATACTGAATGAAGGTGATCTTTTAGTGTAGTTCATGAGTGTGATGATGAAGGGAATAAATAATTTGTTAAGTCAAAAGTGACATAGTAAGTTATTTATATAAATGTGATGCGTCAAAGGCATCAATTTTGAATTTTAAAGTAATTATAACAGAGTTTGAGAAGAAGTATAGAAGATAAGGTACAGAATATAATACATCATTGTATTAAATAATTACACCACATGACACCTGACTGCAGTGTTAGGGGACAAACGACATGAAAGGGAAGCTGTGTTGACAGAGGAGTGAGACAAGTGTCAGAGTCCTGCACAACTGAGTAAGCGAGCACAAAATGTGAGATCAGGAGACCACAGCCTAACTTGATAGGCTGCCCACCCCACCTGTCATAGACATGCACAGAAGTTGTGACTGAGCCTTATACAATGTACAGATATAGTTTAAGTCCTTTTGGTCACACATATTATAAACTTGCCAGTCAGTACTATAGGCAAAATGTCAAAGGTGGTGGTGTATGCATTTATCTAAATCCCAAGCTTAAATTTAAGTTAAGATATGAGGCTAAACCATTAATCATAGAAAAGAAAGTAATTGTTGCAGCAATTTGCAGATCACCATCTGGAGATACTGAAGTCTCTCTTAAGAATTTGGAAGAAATGCTAGACATTTTTCTCAAATGAGAACTCTGCCATAATTCTTTGTGGTGACTTTAATATTAATCTATTGGTCCAGAGTTCAGTAAAATACAAGTTTTTAGACATACTAAAAGCTTCAACTTGTTTCCCCACGTATCAGCTCCCACTAGAACAACAGATTCCAGTGAAAGCCTAATAAATAACATCTTCTCAAATGTGGTCACACATGAAGTTGCAGTTACAAATGTGAATATAGGATTATCAGATCATAATGCACTAACCTTTAATCTCACTGCAACTCCCAAGGAGGGGAAAATAAAAAGGAGTACAAACGATTTTTCTCTACTGAAAATTGTAATCAGTTCAAAAATAATGTTAAAAATGCAGTTTGGCCAGAGGTCTTGGCACAAACAAACACAAAAGATGCTTACAATACATTTGCTTCCACTTTTATGGCATACTTTGAAATGTGCTTCCCAAAAAAGCTTTTGAGTTACAGATCATCTGGATCCAAAGGGACCTGGAGTACATCCGGAATTAAAACATCAAGTGAAACCACGATATTACTAAGTTTAAAGTTAAAAACATGTCATGATCAGCAGTTTGTTGAGTATGTGAGAACATACAAACAGACTTACCGCAAAGTAATATCAAAAGCAAAATTATTAAGTAATGATAGATTAATAAGGCAGGCTAGTAACAAGTCCAGAATGATGAGGTAAAAAAAAAGAAAAAAATTTGTGTCAAACTAAAGAACAGGAAATCCATCTTAAAAATAATGAAAATATCCCCATAGAAAAAACGCCATGGCAAACAATGAAAACAATTATTTTGTTAATATTCCCCTTACTTTAAGCAACAATTAACAGTGATGTCTCCAATGGTAAATACCAGCATGATGGCAATCCCATCAGACGAGCATTAAGTTCTAAAAGTCATTAAATGCTTGAAATCCAAATTGTCCTCTGGTTTGGATGATGTACCTGTATCAATAATTAAAAAATTGCTCCACGTGTTGTCGAACCTATAGAGCACATAGCAAACTTGTCCCTTAGTGAAGAGATATTTCCGGATAAAATAAAATCTCTAAAGTGATACCTCTACACAAAAATGGTGACAGACATAAAATAGAAAATTACCAACCTATATCTCTCCTCCCATACTTCTCCAAAATACTTGAGGAATTTATGAAAATCAGGGTTACAAAATATCTAGAAAAACATAAACTAATAAATAACAGTCAACATGGCACAGTACAGAAACAGCCATATTGCACAGAAATAGTAAGAAATTTTGAGTCAAATAAACAGGTTGTTGGAATTAATCTAGATTTAGCCAAAGCCTTCAATACTGTGAACAATGTAATATTACTAGGGAAACTTGAAGCAATATGCATCAGGGGTACCGTTAAAAATTGGTTTGAATCCTATCTGCAAAACAGGTCACAAGTTGTTGGGCTGAGGTCATCCAAGAATCTTCACAATTTTAAACCCATATCTGAACCAAAACAAATTTAAATAGTTGTTTCTCAGGGCAGCATTCTGGGCCCATTGTTATTTCTAGTTTATATCAATGACATACAGGCTCCAGACAGCCCAGCCAAAATTCTACTATTTGCAGATGACACGAGTATCGTAATTAGTGATAAAAAAGAATCACTGTGTACTACAGCAGAAAAAATGCTCTCATACATACAGTCATGGTTTTATTCAAAAAGGGCTATCATGCTCCAATGTATTTACATCAGAGACAAAAATGGTAAAATAGGTCTAAGCAATAACCACACATGTAAATTACTAAGAAAGTACTTTGATCAATTTTTGAACTGTAGATAACTGAATTGTTACCTAGAATTTCCAGATATTTGAGGAAAACATGGAAGCAGATCTACCACCTACAGCAAACAAACAAATAACCAAACAAACAAAAACCCTGAAAAACAACAAAGCCAGTGGAGAAGAAATAAAATCATCTCAACCATAACTGGTGTCAAGCAGAAATGACAACTAACCTTCAGATTATGTCTGAAGAAATATGGGAAACTGAAAATATTCCAGAAGACTGGAAAGTGGCTCCTATCCATCCTGTGCACAAAAAAGTCATAGGCATTATCTAAATAATTGCACAGGTATGTATCTGTTGCCAGTGGGCTGTATTATATTTTTAACAATATTACTAAACAAGGTAGAAGTAACACTTGACAGCCATTTGGGAGAATATCAAAGTGGATTTAGAAAGATCGAATCTGGCTCAGAACAGAATTTCAACTTTTAGTCCATACGAATTTTAAGACATAGTTTTAACATTTACAGGTTTTAGAAAAGCATTTGATTGACAGGTAAACAGTGGGTAAAGTGACTCAAGAACTTGGCATTACACTAAACTAGCAAACCTTATTCGTGAAACACCCACACACTGAAGCATAAATAAAGTTTTGGTGTGAAACACCTAAGGCACTCAAAATAACAGGTGAAATGCAGGGTGACAACATGTTTCCACGCCACCTCAACTGCATCTTAGAGGAAATAGTAAGATAATTGAAACAAAAGGCAAAGAACATAAGCTGTCACAATGAGACTGGAGACTTCAGGAAAAAGAGATACTGAAATTCAGTGTCTAGTATTTGCAAATGATTATGCCATTCTTTATAAAAATATAACAAATTCAGAAATACAAATCAACCTCTTAGAAGGAATACCTAACAAAGCAGCTTTAAAAGTTTCTGTAGGAAAAATGTTTTAGGGCAAACATAAAAAAATGACCCAGAAATCCTAGTAACAGGTAATGAACTGATAAAGAGGGTTTATAAATTTAAATATTTGGGAGGAAAGATTCAAGGCAATGGCTTCAAAAATATTAGCTGTAGACAAAATAGTATGTAAAATGGAGAAAGCATATGATATAAACATGAACATTTACAACAAGGTGTGTGTGTCTAAAAATTTGAAAATACAGCACTACAGCACAGTAGTAAAACCAGAATGTCTCTATGCAAGTGAATGTTTAATATTGAATTATGAGTTATACAAACTTCAAGTCCTAGAATTAAGAATCATTTGAAAAATACTCAGGCTGCTAGGAAATCCATGAGCAGATTGTTAAGCATCTTTGGGACAAGATGTCAACAACAGGACAGATTCAAGTAGTTAGGAAAGATTTGGAAAGAAATACAAGAAAAAGACCCAGCAGAATGATAGGATTTCAAGAAGAAAGTGTTGCAAATGGAAGCATTCCAAGGCAGGAAGAAGAAGAGGAAGACAGGGTCAGAATGGTCTGAGGAAGAAAAAAGGATAGATAGTGAAGACGAAGGAAACCTGGAAGAAGAACAAAGGAGGAAGCATTGAAATTAGTATGTGGTCATTAGATACCCCAAACAGAAAAACAAAAAGAAGAAGAATGTCTGTGATGTCATTAATATGAAACATCAATATCAAGGGCCCCACACACTTCCTTGGAGCACATCTACAGTTACATCTACAATGTTCCATACAGTTCTATGCAGTGTCCTATGTACCGATATATCTTCAGCCTTGTCACGAAGCTCATTTCATTTGTACATATTTTTTATTTAAACCACCCACCATCAATGCATTATGATGTTGGTACATCATTAGAACATTAAATGTTGGGAGCAAAAACAGAGAGACATCTTAAGTGAACACTGTGCACTGTGTTATTGTTACTTATGCAGCCGATACCAATAATGTAAGAGTGAGCACACAATGTATGCTTTAAGTCAGCCTTTCCCATCATTGTGTTTTGAGTTGTTGGGGGCATTACATGTGATCTAAGACAAGTTCATATGCCTAGGGATCAAAGGATACAGTTGTCTTTTCCACCATTTTTACGAAGTACATTACCTTGTTCTCACTTAATGTGGACACATTCTTTTAGGTAAATTGTCATTCTATGAATATTATGTTGACACAAAGCACTGCTACATTTTAATTTAAAATGGCTAAGTCGGCAAAATGAGAACAGTGGAGTTTATGAATATGTGGTTTCAATGGTAACGTTTTCACCATGTATGGGGATAATGCCATGGGACAGAGCATGGCAAGGAAAGATATTCTAATTTAAAGGATGAGTGTTTTGACATTATTGACCCTCCATTTTCAGAAAGACCTTCAGCATTTGATGAAGATCGTCTGGATGCATTAATCCACGATGATGCACATCATTGCACTCAAGAACCAGAAAATGTGATGAAGTATGACCATTCCGTCACTGTGCAGCATTTGAATACAAAGGAGAAGGTTCAACAATAAATCATACGGGTACCACATGCCAAACCATATAAATCAGTGGTTGGCCGTATGTACATTACCCTCTTGCTTGTTCTTGATTAGTGGGTGAATACCACTGACCATTTCTAACCTGTATTGTTACTGATGACTAGAAATTTTGTTTTTATGCTAATGTAAGAGAAAGAACGGAAAGGAATGCTTTAGTCCAAACAGAGCAGCAGTGCCACATAGACATTTGAGCATCCACACAAGATAATGTTATGGATATTGTGCAGAGGTCCGGTGTTAGAATATTGCTGCGGGGTGTGGGAGCCTTACCAGGTGGGATTGATGGAGGACATCGAAAGGGTGCAAAAAAGGGCAGCTCGTTTTGTATTATCACGTAATAGGGGAGAGAGTATAGCAGATATGATATGCGAGTTGGGATGGAAGTCATTAAAACAAAGACGTTTTTCATTGCGGCGAGATCTATTTATGAATTTTCAATCACCAACTTTCTCTTCTGAAAGCGAAAATATTTTGTTGAGACCAATCTACATAGGTAGGAACGATCATCAAAATAAAATAAGAGAAATCAGAGCTCCAATAGAAAGGTTTAGGTGTTCGTTTTTGCCATGCGCTGTTAAGGAGTGGAATGGTAGAGAGATAGTATGATTGTGGTTGGATGAACCCTTTGCCAAGCACTTAAATGTGAATTGCAGAGTAATCATGTAGATTTAGATGTAGGTGACCATGTGGTGTACTACGAGTTGCTTGCATGAGGTGAAACTTTCCTGTTGCTATTTATTGTCAACAACAGACATCTTGCAGATATAGTTCCAGAAAAACATCCAGGAAGACTGTGTGAAGTGGTGCTATTCCACAGTAACAGTCACCAGCATTCTGCTAGACTGGCAACAAACACTATAGAACAACTGGGTTGAGAAGTCATTTTGCACCCACCCTTTTCATCTGATCTTGCACCCTCAGGTTTCATCTTCTCTGCTCTCTGTTCAATGATCTTGACATACTTCCTTTGGAGTGAAAATACACTTTGAACATGGCTTTTTGCTACAAAACCACATGATTTCTACAGTTGTGGATCCAGAAAGTTATCCCAACAGACTGAAGTGAACAGCGAAACAAATTATATTATTTATGATGATTTAAGTCTCCAGTATGTATAGTCTGACTTTCTTAACTTTTAAGAAACACTACAGTGTTATGCATCAGCCTAAGACGTTCGATTGGCCATGAAAGGGTTAATCTGGAAATAAGCAGTAAAAGGCTAAGCCAGGAATTACATTGTTGCGTTCTGTCCCTCTGCCAACCAGATAAATTGTCATAAACCTGCAGGCCAACTGCGTGAGGAGTTGTGGTGGACAGATTTAATGCAAATGTCATAGAGGTGATGGGGTGGCAGAGGGTGTAACATAGGAGGTACAGGTACAGGTACAGGTACAGGTACAGGTACAGGTACAGGCTAGTACTGAGGGAAGGATTGTGAAACTTAAGTTAAGGGGAACTCCAAAATTTTCAAATTAGGGAAGCTGGTATGGGAGTAGAGGGGGCGAGAGGAGTATGAGATGGGTCTCGAGAATGCAGTACACAAGTTGTGAAGCCACCAACAAGTCAGCCACCTTGTACTCAGTAGCATGTTGTCACCGGGTAGTCAACAACACTCTTGGCAGGCGGGGGATTGAGAGTAACTGTGGCACCCAGATGGGTCAGGCTATTTCACACATCAGTCAGGTGGCAAAATTCATTACTACTTATCGTAGTGTGCCTATTTGTAATGTTTGCTTAACATTACAATTACAAATTTCTAAATGTCAATTTGGTACTTAAAAATTTGTCTTTTTCCTCTTTGACCACATTTCCCTCACAATTTACCACAGTACACATTTTCAATGCAACTGCACATTTGTAACCAATCTTTCGTAGTTACAATAACACCACCAATTTTCAGTATGAATTATGTATGACATAATTAACATCCAGTGTTAAGTTATAGTATAGAGTTTTTAAAAACTGTTTCACAAAAATTATTTAGCACACCACCAATGGAATATTAATGTCAAAGAAAAAGATGAAAAATAAAGTACCACATAATAAAATATTAAAGTCGTAACTTTAATGTGTAATTAAGCTACTGAAGAAAGCAAATATCTCACCTGCCAACAGCTCCTCCATCCTCAACTTCTGCGGCATCTGCAAAAATATTAAGAAGCTGAATAACTTTACATCAACAGAATTTGAGTGTAAATCAAACATCTTGATATGTGGCAGTGGTTGTCTTCTCACTGCACATGCTCATTTTAATGTCAAGAAGTTGCTAAATTAAAATAGTGATGGAGATAAGGAATCAGGTGCTGTGGCATGTACATACATGTGGAATTTTATAAAAGTGAGATTGATGAAAACTGCATAATGATCCAAGTGAAGAACCACAAAATATTTTAATTTTAATTGTCTGAATTCATTACAGCTGCCATATACAGCCACTGTCACAGAAGGACAAAGGTGCCCACAAAAAGCAAGGCAACATTGGTGTTTGGAGGCTGGTGTAAGGACACTGCCAGTGACCGAAATAATGGTACAGCTTAGTTTGCTGGAATGAACACCCCTCATGAAAGGGGAAAGGAATAACAGACCATTATAAAATTACAGATTGTCACAGTTAGGAGATAGAGAAATTATGTCATGTACAATTCTGATAGTGTCTCCATTGGATTTCAAGTTACTGAGAACCAGCAGATCCCAAAGTGATGAGCCACAGCAGTTCACGTGGCACACGTCGCAAATGACATGCCATGTAGTGTAGCAGAGTTGTGGCTGCTTACAACTATGTGACTCACTTTCTTTTGTATTAGTCGTGTGATGTTGATAGGAAGCCATAAAGGCCACATGAATACCGAGAATCCTGATCGAAACACTTTAAACTATCTGCAAGTACTGTAATGACTGCATACCTACAAAACTGGAGGACACTGGCCTCAACAATACATTATGATTTTATGAGCTTTTTCTATTTAGGGGTGTACTAACCTGTTCCAGAGTGTTGTTGTGTTAGAGTAATTCTTCATCAAAGTTCATATTTTGGATTCCAACATGCTAATAGCTGCCCCAGTGGTAAGGAGGTTTAATGTGTTGAGGGTATGCCCACAGATACTTAACATGCGTGGCCAGCACATAAGTTTTCATTTCAATTGAGTCACACTACCCTGTTAGGGAGCTTCTTACAGATGCAAGCAGTTTGTTCAAGGTACATTGTTGGTTAGGGTTTGGATAGTTATTTTCTATGTATTTTGTGTTTATTAGCACATGCTCAGTTAGCCCCCAAACTACATTGAATAGCTCTTGTTGTTCACACTGCTACAGCAGACTGCAATGTGATTGAAATATAGCACTGTAGGCATCCAAATCGCTATTGATGGCATTCTCCTGTAAAAATGCATCGGTGGCAACTGGCATCAGTGTATCAGCCTCACTGATTTGTACCTGTACACACAGAACAAGTGAGACTTGTGTGTTTCATAGTGAATGACTAGTGGAAGCCACTTCATACTGTGGACAGTGTTAAGGTGATATGCAGAAAAGTATATCTAATTTACAAAGAAGATAGTGTAGGTGTCTTGAAGTGTACTATGTGACATTGGTAGCAATGATATATGGCATCATAAATCACAAATACTGTAACAGCCTAGCACATGTTCATAGCAACACTGCAGAGAGCAACAATGACAGCATGAAGAACCAGCATAAAGTTGTGGGAGTTTAAACAATTGGAAAATTTTATATCCAGCAACTAAAGGAACTATATGCCAATTTGGATACACAGCTTAACCAACAAAACTATCATCAACAAGTGTGGTACTCAGTACTGATGACTTAACATCAGGCATTCCTGTCAGGGACTGCTGTTACAACTTTTACAAGAAACTAATGTAACATTTACACAAAATCCAACTGCAGTGCAAATTTGGATTCCTTGACATGCATAAGGCAAGTCCTACATCACTTGGAGGGGAAAGGAAATTTCAAAACTGAAGTCTTTAAAGTAATCTGTAAGAGCACAGTTTGACAGAACTACAGGCAATGCATCATTATCCCATTTTGGTATACTCGAACATTTAATTGGGAAGCTGTTAGAGCAGTTGCTGTGGACAATTTTGAAGCAACTTTGTATTTTGGCCATGCACATCTCTGTGGTCATGGCTAACAGGGATGGAAGCTGATATTATGACAGCAGCAACACAATGTGACTAATGTGAACACATCCAATAAAGAGGAAACTGCAAATAAGAATTTTTTGTCGAGTAGTGACTTGAGTAAGAGCATAATTGGACTGGGGCAGCCCAACAACTAGGGTCCCAATGGCAGTCAAAACAAAGGAAATACAAGAAATTAAAATGGAAACAAAAAGTGGAAAAATAGGTAAAAACATCTGACTAAACACGGCCACAAATGTCCATAGCTCATTGAGGGGCTACAGCAGTGGTCTGGAATTAGTCCTCTGAAAGTGAACTAAATGGATTTTGGTCCACTCAGCTTGTGTCAGTTGCTAACAGGATGTGGCTTAACTTCCAGCACTGCAGTACCTCATGAGAAAGAAGTACTTTTATTCACTCTGTGAAGGCAGTACAGAATTCTCTGACCAGTCATTTGCACAGGAATTCTGTGACCAGTCATTTGCACAGAAGTTGCTGGTGGTGACTGCACTGAAGTCATTCCACGTGGTACTGTGTTACAATCATTACTGTATGCCTCCTACCAGATTTAAACACATGATAATGAATTTAATAATGGTTACAGAGAGCCAAGGATGCTTGCACAAGGTAGACCAGAGTGGAGAACTGCATCAAACCCCATTCGGACTGACAATAACAACAACAAGAACAACTGCAGTCCATAAACTGGGTGAGTATGAGCCTAACACCAAGTGGTGTTTACTTTACAAACTGATTTTCTGCTACATCAGTTCCATACTGACTTCCCTCCTACCTCCCTCCCACCCACCCTACCTCCCACCTTTCGCACTGCAGTTCTGCAAGTATGAAATGTCTGAGATGAGTGGCAGTATAGTTACTTCCCACTCACCAAATCTATCACTCTTACTGAAGGGTGCAGTGATGTAAGACAGATTGTGATTTAGTAAGCAAATTGAGTGCACGGTCTTGCTATTGTTAGGTAGCACTGATTGGGACAAATGACCGACAGTCGAGATCAGATGGCCTCTAACAAAGCTGTGTTTAGTCAGGCTGTGGAGGATGCATGGGGAAATTACATGATGCAGTGTCCACAGTTGCATTTTTCCTCCATTACATGAAGGAAGAACAATCTGTGGACAAAGTTCATTGCTGTAGCCCAGGATTCAGACAAGAAATAAACACGTTTTGTCCAACAGAAATTAAATGTCATATTGTTTCTTATTCTACATACAGCATGAGGAAACACATGTACTCCATCAAATAAATGCAGCATACAGACCAATTTCTATATACAAACACCATTTAGAAACTACAAATTATCCTACTGCCCTGTTTTCTTATTTGGTCATGAGAGACTTTCCAATTTGTAATTTGCCTGTGTGTGTGTGTGTGTGTGTGTGTGTGTGTGTGTGTGTGTGTGTGTGTGTGTGTGTGTGAGAGAGAGAGAGAGAGAGAGAGAGAGAGAGAGAGAGAGAGAGAGAGAGAGAGAGAGAGAGAGATGTATTTTGCACATTTTTGGCCGAGGCTGATGGGTGGCAATAGAGTGGGAGAGAAATGAATTTGACATAACAAAAAATAGCCCTAAAAAGGGGCACTCTTGGTTTATTCATTTCATGTATGTAGGCAGAGAGCAAGTAAAGAGAATGTAATACTCAAAATATTAAATTAAAATAAATTTATTTCAGGTACAAGGATAATGCCAACTAGAACTAGCTCAAATTTCCTTCTCTCATCTTTGATATTTTTCCGTCACCAAGAGATTTTGTGCTGGCTCTCATTGGCAGAACACTGCACAGAAGAACAAGGAAAGAATGTAAAATGTTCTCAGTCCATAACATTTTATCCAGAATGCCTCTATTTCT
Source organism: Schistocerca americana (assembly GCF_021461395.2). NCBI lineage: Eukaryota > Metazoa > Arthropoda > Insecta > Orthoptera > Acrididae > Schistocerca > Schistocerca americana. The sequence continues at coordinate 11,580,743 of NW_025725481.1, read as the reverse complement.
GACTTCAGTCATGCACCCTGGCACTGAATCTGTGAGGCATTGGACCCATTTGTCAGAAGAAACAACCCCACCGAGGCTTCAAAAAAACCAGTCCAAAAGAGCATCAGCTATAAATGGTGTGTTTAACAGCCAGTTCTCTGTGTGTTCGTGCTACTTACACACACACATAATTTCCATTGTGTTCAAGTGAGCAGTCTCTCACAGCCAGTCCATTACATTAATGTCTATCTTGGACAGCTGCAGTTGAATGAGCAGACCTATACACAAGTGAATATTACTCCTGTAGCATGAATTCCCCTCCACAATATAGCATTCACACTAAATGCAGCACCACTTTCTTAAAAATGTGGGCATACGGACTGCTACTGAGGCGGGGGAAACCGACGCCCCCGGCGGGGGAAACCGACGCCCCCGGCGGGGGAAACCGACGCCCCCGGCGGGGGAAACCGACGCCCCCGGCGGGGGAAACCGACGCCCCCGGCGGGGGAAACCGACGCCCCCGGCGGGGGAAACCGACGCCCCCGGCGGGGGAAACCGACGCCCCCGGCGGGGGAAACCGACGCCCCCGGCGGGGGAAACCGACGCCCCCGGCGGGGGAAACCGACGCCCCCGGCGGGGGAAACCGACGCCCCCGGCGGGGGAAACCGACGCCCCCGGCGGGGGAAACCGACGCCCCCGGCGGGGGAAACCGACAATCGGCTAGTACTACCTGTTGTCACCACTTATTTGCCATTATGTCTGGACCCTCACGGCTGCTAAACTACTGTTTGGTCTTGGTAAGACAACTTATCTGTGAAAAAATACATTTTTTCACATTGCATTCAGATGTAGCTCTGTGGCTGCCAGCCAGTGTAACATTTCCTCACTGAGTTCCTGTTTTATAGTGGATCATAGTGCGTGCAGTACAGCTTTCCTTGGCCCTCAACTAACTGCATCATTGGAACTGGGAAGTTGGTCACTCACTACAACTGCTTCGTATCTAGGGGAGGGGTTAGTTGGCTCTTACAGGCAAGCTATGTGTTATCCTGCTGTGTGCTCAGTATCTTGAGCCAGGCATTCTGCTGATAGTGCCTCCTTCAACAAAATTTTTTAAAATTCTGTTTACAGTAGGGGTAGACTTCTGACATTCCAAAGATTCATCAATCACACAGGTTGATATTTTATCCAAAGTTCCCAATACTCAGGCAACTTCCACTCCCATAGTCACCCTTGGGGTGAATTTGTATAGCTTTAAAAATGCACGTTACTACCCCTCAATATTTGTCATGTCAACACAGGATACATAGAAATTCACGACTCTGCCAGATATGTGACAAGCATGGATGGAAAGCCAAATCATCTGCATACTGCAGACGTTTGCTTAACCTTGCACAGCTTACACTGAGGACAGGCCACATATTTGAACAAAATTTCCTTAAACATTTTTGCCATTTATCAGCATGACAAGAGAGAAATCAGCATTGGACTAATATGCCATTTCTGATGACTAACACCTCTGACAATACCTCAGTTACAGTCATCCACTCACAAGCAGCACCAGAGGAATATCACAGTCAAGCAAACATTAATGGTTTGAGTTGGAGCCAGGGCATGAGTAACGACAACCAAAGGTGTATTCATTTATTTCTTATGTCTGTTACTTGTAATTAGGGTCTCAGTGATGTTCTAAGGCCTTCCATGACATCTTCCACTGATCTGTGCCCGCAACTATTGTTGCTATGATGGTCTAACACAAGACTGCAACTCACCTCGCCATCATCTTCCTTATCTTCCCCTTCTCCCTGTTCCCGTTTTCAAGCACGATATGCAGTACACTAGGACTCCCATACAAGAATAACATTGTGTGATGAAAACCTGAATAGTATTGTAAACCCCATGAAGAAATTTGATCTCTTTTTGCTGTAAAAATGTTTGTGGAAGCGCACTTCACAATGTTGATATTGTGCTGGACTATACACAAGCACTGTAATGGAAAGTGAAGTTATAGTTTGGCACATGTGACAGATGAGATCTGATGGAATATGATCAAATGTTTTGTTGCAACACTTTGCTTACCTAGGCCTGCAACTGGATGATACTGTGAATCATTAGTTTTACTGTTTCTATTCTTTGCCATGAGGTCTGGTTTGTGTTCAAATAATTATATCAAACTTGGCACCCATTCTACATCTACATCAGTAAAGGCACATAAGTGAGTACTTAAGATGCCAGCATCCAAATTCAAATGCATCTGGAAGCTTAATTGTTGGCATTCTTTTTTCTGGTAGTTCATAATAGATCTAATAGATTATAGTTAATATTCTCTGACAAGTAGCTGACCCAGTAATGTTGATACCTAATTTGATAATGCTGCCTGCCCATTCATTACAGCTTTAATGGCTGTATGTAGGTGCAAAAGTACATCATTATTTGTTCACACTTTGTCAAAGTACTCTGGGAAATTTTAACCACTGCTTTAAACATTTAAGGATGGTAAGTATTAAGTGTGGTTGTAGTAGTGTGTAATATTTCTTATCATGAACTGTTAAAGGTATCATGTTTCATTCTGTCTTTTAAGAAGAGCTCTTCAAATGTTGCTTTTGTTGTTGGTTATTTTCTCTATCATAAAACATTATAACTTTCATGACTTTAGCTACAGGTAGTTTAATAAATGTATCTGAAACAGAGTGAAGCCCATACACAACAAGAGCAGCTATTTCATTACTCAGACACACAATTCCATTATTTGCATAAATGTCAAAAAAATCTGTCTCTCTTTCTAGTGAATTTGCAAAAACAATTAAAAAATGGAAATGTGTAGCTTTGAACTCTGCACCTTCAAGTTACCGTGCAATGCTTCTATCATTTCACCATGGAGAATGGATTTGGGAAGAGCAGGTAATTTTGAGGCCATAACCTTCATTCTAAATCATGCAGAGATATATTTTCAAGCTGCAAAATGAAGAATATGAGTGGCAGTGGAAAACAAAAAACTTGTTGGTAAAACTGGTCTTCCATTCTTAGTTGCTTGAATGGTAGACAGTGAGCACTTAGAATCTGAATGCCAATAAATATACTAAGGCTAAGAGTGTGCTTATGTCAGTGATTTGAACCTTCCGAGAGTCAGGTCCATAACCTATGCAGTTAAGTAAGCGATCACTAGCATGAATACTGAGTTAGTATCAGACACCTCACATTTACCACACCAATGGCACTCATCTCCCCGAGATCAATCCCTGGTCTGGTTTTTATGGCACTATTGCCAAATGGTCTGATCTTTCCAGGCTTTTGTCTAATATGGCACAATTGTTTGTTTGCTGATGAGTGTACACTGACCCCTACCTCAGCACCTCAATGCCTCGAGCCATCACAATTCTTCAGAAATGAATTTAACAATACCATGGAAAGCACACAGGCACGACAAAAAAAAAAGAAAAAAAACTGTAAGAAAGTGAGCTCTCAGTGAACAAGGCCTCTGTTATATATAGATAACATACACTCACGCAAATGCAACTCTCACACACGTGATCACACTCTCTGGCAGCTGAAGCCAGGCTGCGAGCAGTTGCACATGATTAAACAGGCAATCACGTGGGGGTAAGGAGGAGGCTGGGACAAGGTGTGGGAGGGTAACAGGGTAGAAGTGAGCAACAGTAGATTGCTGGAGATGACCTGCAGGAGACAGGACATAATAAGGTTAAAGGCAATAGCAAAGAGGGTCACACTCAAAACAGTACCCTGAGGCACACCAACTTCCTGGTAAAGGTGTCTGACAAGGCAGTACCAACATTCCTTGAAAAATCAATACTTTAAAAATACCCGAAGGACATGGGGCATGTGGCCTCAGAAGTGCCACATGTAGAGAGATCAAGAATACCCATCCTTCAGAAGGTGTTTCAGGCATTCTGCAAATTTAAAAACACTGGCAGTGTCTGATATATCCACAGAAAACCATTCGCGACACACGTTGACAAAGTGATGAGATGGTCAGCTGCAGGACGGCCTGATCAAAATCCGCACAGTACAGTGGTCAGTGAATTGCCACACTCTAGTCACTATACCAGCCAGGCATGAATTACATGTTTCATCAGTTTGCAAACACAGCTTGTGGGAGAAATGGGGCAGTAACTAGAAGGAAGGTATTTTTCCGTACTGGGCTTGGGTATGGGTATGGGAATGACAGTGTCTTTATGCTGGCATCTGGCAAATGGCGCCCTCTGCCCAGATGCAGTTGTACATAAGAAAGAGCAAGTGCTTGCCCACAAAAGAAAGGTTTAGGAACATCTGAATGCAAACATCGTCCAGCACTGTGTTGGAGGATCGATAGGAAGTGAGAGCAAGTTCTCGCCCCCTCATACTAAAGGCAGCTTGTAGCACTCGCTAATCTGTCAAAATAAGGGTACTACCCAAGCCTCCTCCACTTGTTTCTGGTGGAGGAAGGCAGAATGATAGTGGGTGGAGCTTGAAATCTCCGCAGAATAGCAGCCCAATGGATCTTGGTCCTGCAGGGCCCATACAACAGATGAGGTAGTGGAACTGTTAGAAGAACTAGTTAAGGAAATCTAGCTAGATTTTTGCTATCCTGAAGGGTGCAACGACACTGTGCATGCAACTGTTCATAATGAATGCAGTTTGCCATCATAGAATGATGGTTAAAAACATGGAGAACACATCTCTGCATGTGAGTTGAGTCACAACACAGCTCAGTCAATCAAGGCACTGGGACATGGCACAGTAAAGATGAAGGGCGAGAATGGAATATTGTGTGGTGGTAATGATGGCATTTGTAAGATACTCTACCTGGCCATCACAACTGGAGAAATTATGTTACTCAAAGTGTGCCAGGGAACAGTAAATCTCTAGTCATCCCTAGAAAGTTGCCATTTGGGTGTGCATATATGTGGGGTAGGAGTCAGAAAATGGATAGCAAATGGTAAATGGTTGCTCGAGTACGTACTAGAGACAGTGATGAGATGATGGGCAAATTGGGCAGTGCAGGAGATTTCCAGATATGGGTAGGAGTGCATGTAGTTAAAAGGAAGATGGGTACTCCCACGATAAGGCAAATTAGGTTAAGGTGACAGAAGTTCAGCCTAGAGGGCACCTCTCTGTCAGGTTCTGGGAGATTTCCAAAGAGAATGGTGTGCATTACAGTCAACGAGCAGCAGAAAGGGGTGAGGGAGTTGGCCAGTAAGCTGGATGAAGAGTGTCCATGACACGGAATGACTGAGGGATGTAAACAGTACATATGGAAAAGTTCAGGAGAGGAATGTAAAACACGGACAGGAATAGCTTCAAGCTGGGTAGTCAGGGAGAAATGTTGACTTTGAACGTCCTTCCATATGAGCAGCATGACTCCCCTCTCTCCTCCTACGATATGGAATGCCATCTTTGGAGAGAGGGAGTCAAAGCAGACTGGGAAGAAATACAAAAGCTCAAATCAGTCAGGAGGATGCAATTTTGTTTCCTGCAGGCAGAGAACTAGCAGAGGCTGCGATTCCAAGAGCAGCTGCAAGTCATCTTTTTGGATTGAAGGCCACTAATATTCCATTGGAATAATGTCATGATTAGGAAGAAGGAGGAGGAGGAAAGAGATGGAGAGGTGGCACCTCAGCGGCCATTCCTGTGTTACATTCTTGACTGCATTTACATAAACTTATGGCTCCTCTTTTTTGGTTTCTTAAACATTTTATTTTATCTGACACATTCCTGACCTTTATGATTTGTGCCACATATTGGTCCTAAACAACAAGATGTATGAAAAAGAAACCACTTACTGGATAAAGGACTGTTTGCCATGGTCATGGGAGCTGGCAAGTAAGTCAATGCAAGATCTGAAAGATCACAAGAATGATCATTCAATTCTGTTTAATATACCAGAGACCTATATTAATGTTACTGAAAGCAAATCCCTAATGACAAAAGTAACTAAACAGTTACTTTGAAATCACACTGCACAATTTGTGATGCACGTGCTTAAGTACACTACGGTAGTTTTATTGAATTACTAATCAACACTTGTCAAACATAACAAACACTATGACAAGTATACCTCTCAAAGTAGTTTACTTGGTAGTTATTTCACAAGCAGGAAAGTATTTTCAGAAGAGTTTAGGAAGTTGGATAGGCCATGAATGTATGAAGGAGAATGAGTCTGATATCATTCTAGAAAGGTACTTTGAAATGTGTTTGCAATTGCGAGTACCTGTCATTTGTGTTTGTGATATTTGCTCAAAAATGGAGAAATCTCAGTTCCCAACTGCAATCAGTAAGCATTTTAGACAACAGTAAGTGATAAGTGTCAATTTTAAGGAATATTTATTGTCATGTTTAATGAGTATCAACTATGGTGTAACACATCGCTTTGGTAAAGGTGTACATCTCACAATGTCTACAGTACCGATGAACAATGGTCACCACCACAAAGTGATTATTATTTTTTTTTAATTCAAATGACGGCTTTAAACTTTTATACCCTTCTCTGTTGTGCATAATGTGGTGTCACCGCCAGACACCACACTTGCTAGGTGGTAGCCTTTAAATCGGCCGCGGTCCGGTAGTATACGTCGGACCCGCGTGTCGCCACTATCAGTGATTGCAGACCGAGCGCCACCACACGGCAGGTCTAGAGAGACTTCCTAGCACTCGCCCCAGCTGTACAACCGTCTTTGTAGTGATGGTTCACTGACAAAATACGCTCTCATTTGCTGAGACGATAGTTTAGCATAGCCTTCAGCTACCTCATTTGCTACAACCTAGCAAGGGGCCCATATCAGTTACTATTGATATTGTGAATCATGTACCATCAAGACAGACGTTCATCATTAATGGATTAAAGTTAAGTATTCCACCAGCTAAGTCAGTTTTTCTAAATTCTAATTTCCTTGTCCTGTTCCAGACCTCACGCCAGCCTGCGTGAGTTAAAACGCATGCATTTTGGCCTCCTCTAGTAACACCTGCCAACCACAACACACAAAATCTAGTGGAAATTGATGCAGCATATCTGCAGGGTGGGATAACGATAATTAGTTTATCGTTCTTCACAGTTCATGATGATTTCAGTGTTTTATTCTATCATGATAATGATGATACCTGGTTAGGGGGCACTCAATGGCGTGGTTATCAGCATCCACACGAATCCCCAAATTTTACATGGTCCAGCCATGCCACTTTCACAAATGATGATGGCAACACAAACAACCAGTCCATGGGTTTATTCCTTGCTGTCTCATTCTTGTTCAGCAATGTGCCTTCCCCCTAGAACTGTCAGCATCATGACAACTGCCATTACATCAGGAGAACGAAGATGAAGTCGAGCTGTCAGTAAGATTCTGTACACTAACCAATGACACATGACTTGACATTAATAATTAAAGAGAGTTACTTGTTTTAAATTAAGAGCCAGTATATGAGTGGTCTTTCAGATATTTTTTGGTTCATTTAGCAGGTAATTTAGACTTGAGATAGCATTTCAGTTAACAGTGCTAAAGAAGTTGCAAAGTTTGTGATGTCAGGAAACAGACTGCCATGGGAGATGCAATGAGACTGAAATGGAGATGAATAGGATATTAATAAAGGAGTTTATTTGATTAAGCAAGTTGGTAGTGTGCAGAGTAGCTCAGAATAGGAGGAAGTATTTTAACGGTTCAAAGCCCTGAGCTGATGAAATATGTCCTCACCCTGGGAGGAGGACAGGAAGCAGTGTGGGGTTCATTACATGCCACAGAACCAAACTTTATATGCTACTGGTGAAAATCACACTTGCTCTGCCAGTCTCATACGTGCATCCACTACTTTCACTCACCTGAGCGATGGGACGCGTGCCTTCCTCCTTAGCAGGGCCTGATTGACAAAGAAGAATTTGCGTGTTAATATAAAAAATACTTTATCTGCACAAGTAAAACAAACTAGTGATAAACTAAGTGTGTTTCAACATGACCTGATAAAGAACAGAATCAATTGTTTCTATCTTTTAGAAAAAGTACGGATCAGTGTATAATTGAGCATCTAATCTACTCAATTATAAACAACCATCAATATTACCGAGTTCCAGAAAGCCAGAACTTTATTCCGGTTGCACGCTTGCTATCTGAAGACTGGCAGGGACAAATAAATGTTTATTGTCATCATTTCACATAATTATTGATCAAATTTTAAAATCTGCTTAATAAAACATACAATCTTATGTTACACAGTAAACACAGTGTCACGTTTAACATTTAGGAACTGTGTGTAAGCTTGTTTATGCACCTTCACTACTTGCATTCATGTACCGACATTATATTCATCCAGTATTTGGCAATGAGAGCACTTGGTGTTTTGCAGAAAACTTCACCAATAATTTTAAATTATGATGAATTTCTCTCACAGATACCCCACAGAAAGTAATAGCAAAAATGTTTATCACTTACCACATTTTTGCTGTTTGTGCAGTAATAATGCCACATCAAACACATTCAATGTAACACTCCTTTCTTTACTTACAGATGGGTACAAGTAGTGAGGAGAATGAGTGGCAGGTGAGGCAGATTATTTCTCAGGTGGATTTTTTGTAGAGGTGAGACAGAAAGAAAATCTGATGCGTATGGGAACAGGATGGATTAGGAGACATAATAGGAATGAGGTGGAAGTGGGTGGAGTAGCATCTGGCTGGTGTTTTACAATTCTGCCTTATGCCACAGAACAGAGGTATGTCAGTTGCTGGCATCTGAACAGGCTTGAAACTGAAACTCACCCTCAGTGCAGCGGATCTTGCCAATGACAGCCACTGCACGGTTTCCACCCTGGAGCCATGCGACACTGGACAACTTAACAGTATTTCTCCACTACATAGCCTTTGTAGGGGAATGTGCAGTGGCTCACTAGCCAACCCAAGTTCCAGACTCGACATCAACTATCTACTTTGGAATGCATGACTATATTAATAAGAATGCGGCCCACAATATTGGCATTGCCAGTGCTACCTACAGCAGTGTTTGTCAGTTGTTACAGACAGAGTGCTCAACTGGAAGCTTCAAGAATAGTTTTCATATTAGTGGCAATCTTTTCATGCATCAGGGCATTCTCTTCCTTGCCTTCATCAGAAAGTTGTTTCATTTGCTTCATGTTGGCATGTACCATCTGTGCCACAATGAAACACTCTTCCTCTTGTCCACTCAGGAACATCTCTCTTCTAGTGCTTTTATAATTCCTTTTGTGTCTCTGGAAGCTTTTTACCAGTGTCTTGTCATCCATTAGGTAGCCTTCATCTCTGTGTTCAAGTGCTTCTGCATAGTGTTTGAATGGTTTTGCTCCGTGTTCAAATGCCTTGTGGCACTTCTTTCTTTCATCCTGGTATCTTTCTGCCTGCACCATTCCACATCATCATACCTCCTTACTGATGTCTTGGCCCAATTTCTGTATTTTTCTTCCAGGTGTGTGCCTCATGGTTGACACTGCCATCTCCTCCATGGGGATGACAGTTCATACTTTTGGCTGCTGTTACAGTCAAGACTTTTCCTCTGAGCACAGCAACATTGGAATCTAGGACATCATCAGTGCAGCTTGCAGTGCTCAGCTTAGCTCATATTAGTGACAACCTTACAGCATATCAGGAGTATTTTTATGTTGCTTGCACTAGGAAGCTGTTTCACTTGCCCAACATTATCATGTGCCTTCTGTGTTGCAATGAAGTTCTAATGTTCATGGCTACCTGAGCACATCTCTCTCCTTGTGCATGGATCATCCACATTAGGTGGGACATATGACCACGAGTGTGGGTGGCAGATGGGGCAAGGCAGCTCCCTGCTGGACTCCCTGTAGAGAGGTGAGGCAGAAAGATGAACAGATTGGTCTGGGATCAAACTGTAGTGAAAGTCTTGATGGGAAATATTTTATGAACAAAGGTACTGGCACCAGAGACAAATCTAGTGAAGAGGAAGTGATACTGTATTATCAGCCATTCTCTCCAAAAGCATTGACACATTCATCCCACATGCTTCAGTTGTTTTCACTCTACTATACACTCCCAGCACCTTCATTTCAGAGGTGATCAGCTTTCATATGTTATAAAGTAGATCATAGAAACCTTATTTCTGCTGACTGTATTCTTCATAACCACCCTCCCCGTAATTCAAAAGACAGCTCCATAAATAATTGTAAACAATTAATTCCAAGAAACTATTGAGACATTCAAGACAAAATAAGGAAAAGAAAACAAATGTCTCCAGTACACTATCTCATGAGAAAGAAGAAAAACAGTACATCAAGAGAACAGTATCTGTACATTTGTGGTGGTAGATTTCCAACTACAGTCGCGATTTTGATATGATTTTCATTAATAAAGACATGCATTAATTTTAGTTACAAGACACAGACATCAGTTTTCTTCAAGAATGGGTTATCAGTGAAAATACATGTCAAATAGTATATACCTAGCAAATAATGTAACAAAGATAAATAATATCTACACTGTCTTTGCCATCCACAATTAAGCCAAAGATAGGAAGCTCCTTCTACAAAACATACTGTACTCACTTCTGTACCAACAAAGAAAAAAACACATTCTAGCATCACCTGTCAGCTTCTGGGTTCTAATTGTACATAAACTGAACAACAGATCACAGTACACAATGAAATGGGACATTCCTATGGTTATGCAGATTCTGAAACAAACATTTTGGCAGGACCTTTATGTCTGATTGACCACAGAAAGGTTAAGGGAGCCCCTGAAAATGTTAGTATCAAATAACTTATGGTAGTACTGAACGCATCAGCTATGACCATTTATAAACTAGATTCACACCCAAATATTTCCATTTAAGTTACTACCATAATAGGTTGTACAAAAAGGTTCAGTTTTGAAATACAAATCATCCTCTGTTTCTTCTACTCACATCATTCATTCATTCATTCATTCATTCATTGGAGTACCACTGTTTGATTAAGCCTCTTCCCTGGCTTCTCCTGGTATTCTGGTCTCAAGCTACAGGCATTGCAGCTTGTAGTCCATGTAGCCTGATATCCACTCAATGCCTCTCACCAGACTGTCACCTCAATGTTCCCCCCACTCACCTCTCTAGGATAGGAGCATGTAATTGTCTTATCCTATCTGTCACTCACTCCATCACTACATTTGTCACTCATCTCCACTACCTCCCCACTACGTCTCCTACTCCTGCCTGTTCCCTGTCCATTCTTCTGTTTCCTTTTCCCTCCCTGTAATTCTCAGCACACATATTTCCACAGCTATATAGGTAAACTTTGTATTTCTGTAAGTCAGTAAATACTCGCCCCAAATCGAAGTCCTCAATATTCAAAAACATAAATATAACAAAATATATTGTGATTTCTGGATTCTAATTAAATTGTGTATGGTGGACTGACTAAGGGGGTGCAGAAATCACATAGATAAGAACTATAAACCCACTATCCAATCAAAATACCTGGGCACCCTTATGTAACGGGCAACTGAGCATTTTAATTCAATGAGAGGTGGAGCAACTATTATAGGAAGTGAAATGATAATTAAATGGACACCCTAGCTGCAAACATGCGGTGATGTACTTAATTGGGGAAATGGTGAAAATGTGTGGCCCGACCGGGACTCAAACCCGGGATCTCATGCTTACATGGCAGACGCTCCATCCATTTAATCATCATTTCATTTCTAGCAAAGCTGCATGGTTATCCATGGCAATTGTTCTTTCGGCAACAGATACTGCCATCATACATATTATAGCAAGTGGCAGGTAATACTGTTTTGTAAGCAGAATTCATCAGTCAGGGATCTGAGTACACTGAACATGGACTTTTCTTTGCATTACACCTGAATAATTAACACAGGGATGAATTTCAGCCCTTCCAAACTTGCCCAAGTCAGCTGTCAGCGATGTGACAGTTAAGTGAAAATGTGAAGGAACAACCAATGCTACATGAAGTCCAGGCACACACAGTATGCTGATGGACAAGTGCTTCTATCATTGTGGTAGGAAATAGTAAAAACCAGCTTGCAGTTAGCTGCTGCAGTCACTCTTCAGTTTTGAAGTGCAGCTAGGAGCCCGCTAAGGAAATGGCTGTGTACAGGGAGTTAGAAAAACTGGTTACAGTGGCTGAGCAGCTTCTGGAAACAACATTTCTGTTCAACATAAAGTCACACTGACTGTAGCATAAAAACCCATGACTGCTGTTGAGTGGATGAGTGGAAACGAGATTTGGAGTGACAAACAGTGCTATACTCCGTGGGTATCTGACGGAAGAATTTGAATAGAGTGACTACTCAGTGAACATTATCCGCCATTAACTCTACTGCCAACAATGCAGTGCAGAGCAGGCAGTGTAACAATATGCAATTTCTCCTCTTTAACTTGTTCTCCCCTTATTGTACTTCAGGATATGATAAATGCAGAAGGGTAAGTACATATTTGACAGTGTTGTGTACAATACACAGCAGAGGAACAATTCACAGACAACGACCGATTTGATCAGCTCAACACTTGTACCTCTCATGGATCAGCATTGTTAGGCAAAGGCTTATAACCAGTGGCATTCCTGAAGAAGGCTTGCCTGCCGATGTTCCAACCTGAAAGCAATGGATCGTCTTAGGGATTAGTTATAAATGGCATTTTCACTCCATACCCTGTGTCCAATATTTCTACCTTGTCTGGTATCAGCTATCTAGGAAGAATGGGATGGCATCCACCCACAGAGATTTCGAAATGTCAAAGTGTCCCCAGAAGAGTTCAAGTCCTCAAAGGAGAACACAAAATCTTAATGTCCACTAATAGGTGTCCAGATACATTTGATTCTCTAGTGTACAGAGCAGGAATGTAAGCCTGCCACAGTGGGCTCTTACTCTTACTCACCAGGTGACTTCGCTGCACCTGCAGTACTGGGTCCAGCCTCTGGTGACCGTAGCCGCTGTTGTTCTGCACTGGATACTATTGTACACACAGAGAGAAAACATCTTTCAAGTACTTTATGTTCACTTTAGTGACATGCTCTTAAATTATGGCTGCGATTGAGGGTAAATTTGCGTATTTTATCATGGACAATGATGTACTGAGGCTATAACCAATCTCAGAAGCCATAGTTACAAAAAGAAATCCACATTCATGGCATATAGGAAAAAAAATTTAAAAAACTTTGGACTGTGTTCACTGGGCACCATGTTCACAGACTGTGCTTGTATGTACCACTCCAGAGGAGAGATGCACATATCAATGACTTCTTATCAATGAATGCCATTTTGAAAGAAGTTTTGTGTACACATTATGAAAAGAGCAATAGAAAACAACATGTCAAACATAAACGTACAGATATTGTTCATTAGTGTTATTTCTATTTTGTGTGTGGTGACTTACATCAGGGGACAATATGCACCTTCAGCACTGTACAGCTATCGAAGCAGCTTTGGGTGCCAAACTACATGTGTTAAAATAAGTATTCTGTGGGGTCACCACACTGTCCTGTAAAGCAATAGGCTGCCGAAGGAGTTATTTCAACAACTGATGTATGTTGTGAGACACAGAAGAGGAACCTTCAAAATTATTGTGAGTGTCTCTTTTATACTGAATGAAGGTGATCTTTTAGTGTAGTTCATGAGTGTGATGATGAAGGGAATAAATAATTTGTTAAGTCAAAAGTGACATAGTAAGTTATTTATATAAATGTGATGCGTCAAAGGCATCAATTTTGAATTTTAAAGTAATTATAACAGAGTTTGAGAAGAAGTATAGAAGATAAGGTACAGAATATAATACATCATTGTATTAAATAATTACACCACATGACACCTGACTGCAGTGTTAGGGGACAAACGACATGAAAGGGAAGCTGTGTTGACAGAGGAGTGAGACAAGTGTCAGAGTCCTGCACAACTGAGTAAGCGAGCACAAAATGTGAGATCAGGAGACCACAGCCTAACTTGATAGGCTGCCCACCCCACCTGTCATAGACATGCACAGAAGTTGTGACTGAGCCTTATACAATGTACAGATATAGTTTAAGTCCTTTTGGTCACACATATTATAAACTTGCCAGTCAGTACTATAGGCAAAATGTCAAAGGTGGTGGTGTATGCATTTATCTAAATCCCAAGCTTAAATTTAAGTTAAGATATGAGGCTAAACCATTAATCATAGAAAAGAAAGTAATTGTTGCAGCAATTTGCAGATCACCATCTGGAGATACTGAAGTCTCTCTTAAGAATTTGGAAGAAATGCTAGACATTTTTCTCAAATGAGAACTCTGCCATAATTCTTTGTGGTGACTTTAATATTAATCTATTGGTCCAGAGTTCAGTAAAATACAAGTTTTTAGACATACTAAAAGCTTCAACTTGTTTCCCCACGTATCAGCTCCCACTAGAACAACAGATTCCAGTGAAAGCCTAATAAATAACATCTTCTCAAATGTGGTCACACATGAAGTTGCAGTTACAAATGTGAATATAGGATTATCAGATCATAATGCACTAACCTTTAATCTCACTGCAACTCCCAAGGAGGGGAAAATAAAAAGGAGTACAAACGATTTTTCTCTACTGAAAATTGTAATCAGTTCAAAAATAATGTTAAAAATGCAGTTTGGCCAGAGGTCTTGGCACAAACAAACACAAAAGATGCTTACAATACATTTGCTTCCACTTTTATGGCATACTTTGAAATGTGCTTCCCAAAAAAGCTTTTGAGTTACAGATCATCTGGATCCAAAGGGACCTGGAGTACATCCGGAATTAAAACATCAAGTGAAACCACGATATTACTAAGTTTAAAGTTAAAAACATGTCATGATCAGCAGTTTGTTGAGTATGTGAGAACATACAAACAGACTTACCGCAAAGTAATATCAAAAGCAAAATTATTAAGTAATGATAGATTAATAAGGCAGGCTAGTAACAAGTCCAGAATGATGAGGTAAAAAAAAAAGAAAAAAATTTGTGTCAAACTAAAGAACAGGAAATCCATCTTAAAAATAATGAAAATATCCCCATAGAAAAAACGCCATGGCAAACAATGTAAACAATTATTTTGTTAATATTCCCCTTACTTTAAGCAACAATTAACAGTGATGTCTCCAATGGTAAATACCAGCATGATGGCAATCCCATCAGACGAGCATTAAGTTCTAAAAGTCATTAAATGCTTGAAATCCAAATTGTCCTCTGGTTTGGATGATGTACCTGTATCAATAATTAAAAAATTGCTCCACGTGTTGTCGAACCTATAGAGCACATAGCAAACTTGTCCCTTAGTGAAGAGATATTTCCGGATAAAATAAAATCTCTAAAGTGATACCTCTACACAAAAATGGTGACAGACATAAAATAGAAAATTACCAACCTATATCTCTCCTCCCATACTTCTCCAAAATACTTGAGGAATTTATGAAAATCAGGGTTACAAAATATCTAGAAAAACATAAACTAATAAATAACAGTCAACATGGCACAGTACAGAAACAGCCATATTGCACAGAAATAGTAAGAAATTTTGAGTCAAATAAACAGGTTGTTGGAATTAATCTAGATTTAGCCAAAGCCTTCAATACTGTGAACAATGTAATATTACTAGGGAAACTTGAAGCAATATGCATCAGGGGTACCGTTAAAAATTGGTTTGAATCCTATCTGCAAAACAGGTCACAAGTTGTTGAGCTGAGGTCATCCAAGAATCTTCACAATTTTAAACCCATATCTGAACCAAAACAAATTTAAATAGTTGTTTCTCAGGGCAGCATTCTGGGCCCATTGTTATTTCTAGTTTATATCAATGACCTACAGGCTCCAGACAGCCCAGCCAAAATTCCACTATTTGCAGATGACACGAGTATCGTAATTAGTGATAAAAAAGAATCACTGTGTACTACAGCAGAAAAAATGCTCTCATACATACAGTCATGGTTTTATTCAAAAAGGGCTATCATGCTCCAATGTATTTACATCAGAGACAAAAATGGTAAAATAGGTCTAAGCAATAACCACACATGTAAATTACTAAGAAAGTACTTTGATCAATTTTTGAACTGTAGATAACTGAATTGTTACCTAGAATTTCCAGATATTTGAGGAAAACATGGAAGCAGATCTACCACCTACAGCAAACAAACAAATAACCAAACAAACAAAAACCCTGAAAAACAACAAAGCCAGTGGAGAAGAAATAAAATCATCTCAACCATAACTGGTGTCAAGCAGAAATGACAACTAACCTTCAGATTATGTCTGAAGAAATATGGGAAACTGAAAATATTCCAGAAGACTGGAAAGTGGCTCCTATCCATCCTGTGCACAAAAAAGTCATAGGCATTATCTAAATAATTGCACAGGTATGTATCTGTTGCCAGTGGGCTGTATTATATTTTTAACAACATTACTAAACAAGGTAGAAGTAACACTTGACAGCCATTTGGGAGAATATCAAAGTGGATTTAGAAAGATCGAATCTGGCTCAGAACAGAATTTCAACTTTTAGTCCATACGAATTTTAAGACATAGTTTTAACATTTACAGGTTTTAGAAAAGCATTTGATTGACAGGTAAACAGTGGGTAAAGTGACTCAAGAACTTGGCATTACACTAAACTAGCAAACCTTATTCGTGAAACACCCACACACTGAAGCATAAATAAAGTTTTGGTGTGAAACACCTAAGGCACTCAAAATAACAGGTGAAATGCAGGGTGACAACATGTTTCCACGCCACCTCAACTGCATCTTAGAGGAAATAGTAAGATAATTGAAACAAAAGGCAAAGAACATAAGCTGTCACAATGAGACTGGAGACTTCAGGAAAAAGAGATACTGAAATTCAGTGTCTAGTATTTGCAAATGATTATGCCATTCTTTATAAAAATATAACAAATTCAGAAATACAAATCAACCTCTTAGAAGGAATACCTAACAAAGCAGCTTTAAAAGTTTCTGTAGGAAAAATGTTTTAGGGCAAACATAAAAAAATGACCCAGAAATCCTAGTAACAGGTAATGAACTGATAAAGAGGGTTTATAAATTTAAATATTTGGGAGGAAAGATTCAAGGCAATGGCTTCAAAAATATTAGCTGTAGACAAAATAGTATGTAAAATGGAGAAAGCATATGATATAAACATGAACATTTACAACAAGGTGTGTGTGTCTAAAAATTTGAAAATACAGCACTACAGCACAGTAGTAAAACCAGAATGTCTCTATGCAAGTGAATGTTTAATGTTGAATTATGAGTTACACAAACTTCAAGTCCTAGAATTAAGAATCATTTGAAAAATACTCAGGCTGCTAGGAAATCCATGAGCAGATTGTTAAGCATCTTTGGGACAAGATGTCAACAACAGGACAGATTCAAGTAGTTAGGAAAGATTTGGAAAGAAATACAAGAAAAAGACCCAGCAGAATGATAGGATTTCAAGAAGAAAGTGTTGCAAATGGAAGCATTCCAAGGCAGGAAGAAGAAGAGGAAGACAGGGTCAGAATGGTCTGAGGAAGAAAAAAGGATAGATAGTGAAGACGAAGGAAACCTGGAAGAAGAACAAAGGAGGAAGCATTGAAATTAGTATGTGGTCATTAGATACCCCAAACAGAAAAACAAAAAGAAGAAGAATGTCTGTGATGTCATTAATATGAAACATCAATATCAAGGGCCCCACACACTTCCTTGGAGCACATCTACAGTTACATCTACAATGTTCCATACAGTTCTATGCAGTGTCCTATGTACCGATATATCTTCAGCCTTGTCACGAAGCTCATTTCATTTGTACATATTTTTTATTTAAACCACCCACCATCAATGCATTATGATGTTGGTACATCATTAGAACATTAAATGTTGGGAGCAAAAACAGAGAGACATCTTAAGTGAACACTGTGCACTGTGTTATTGTTACTTATGCAGCCGATACCAATAATGTAAGAGTGAGCACACAATGTATGCTTTAAGTCAGCCTTTCCCATCATTGTGTTTTGTGTTGTTGGGGGCATTACATGTGATCTAAGACAAGTTCATATGCCTAGGGATCAAAGGATACAGTTGTCTTTTCCACCATTTTTACGAAGTACATTACCTTGTTCTCACTTAATGTGGACACATTCTTTTAGGTAAATTGTCATTCTATGAATATTATGTTGACACAAAGCACTGCTACATTTTAATTTAAAATGGCTAAGTCGGCAAAATGAGAACAGTGGAGTTTATGAATATGTGGTTTCAATGGTAACGTTTTCACCATGTATGGGGATAATTCCATGGGACAGAGCATGGCAAGGAAAGATATTCTAATTTAAAGGATGAGTGTTTTGACATTATTGACCCTCCATTTTCAGAAAGACCTTCAGCATTTGATGAAGATCGTCTGGATGCATTAATCCACGATGATGCACATCATTGCACTCAAGAACCAGAAAATGTGATGAAGTATGACCATTCCGTCACTGTGCAGCATTTGAATACAAAGGAGAAGGTTCAACAATAAATCATACGGGTACCACATGCCAAACCATATAAATCAGTGGTTGGCCGTATGTACATTACCCTCTTGCTTGTTCTTGATTAGTGGGTGAATACCACTGACCATTTCTAACCTGTATTGTTACTGATGACTAGAAATTTTGTTTTTATGCTAATGTAAGAGAAAGAACGGAAAGGAATGCTTTAGTCCAAACAGAGCAGCAGTGCCACATAGACATTTGAGCATCCACACAAGATAATGTTATGGATATTGTGCAGAGGTCCGGTGTTAGAATATTGCTGCGGGGTGTGGGAGCCTTACCAGGTGGGATTGATGGAGGACATCGAAAGGGTGCAAAAAAGGGCAGCTCGTTTTGTATTATCACGTAATAGGGGAGAGAGTATAGCAGATATGATATGCGAGTTGGGATGGAAGTCATTAAAACAAAGACGTTTTTCATTGCGGCGAGATCTATTTATGAATTTTCAATCACCAACTTTCTCTTCTGAAAGCGAAAATATTTTGTTGAGACCAATCTACATAGGTAGGAACGATCATCAAAATAAAATAAGAGAAATCAGAGCTCCAATAGAAAGGTTTAGGTGTTCATTTTTGCCATGCGCTGTTAAGGAGTGGAATGGTAGAGAGATAGTATGATTGTGGTTGGATGAACCCTTTGCCAAGCACTTAAATGTGAATTGCAGAGTAATCATGTAGATTTAGATGTAGGTGACCATGTGGTGTACTACGAGTTGCTTGCATGAGGTGAAACTTTCCTGTTGGTATTTATTGTCAACAACAGACATCTTGCAGATATAGTTCCAGAAAAACATCCAGGAAGACTGTGTGAAGTGGTGCAGGCCAACTGCGTGAGGAGTTGTGGTGGACAGATTTAATGCAAATGTCATAGAGGTGATGGGGTGGCAGAGGGTGTAACATAGGAGGTACAGGTACAGGTACAGGTACAGGTACAGGTACAGGTACAGGTACAGGTACAGGTACAGGTACAGGCTAGTACTGAGGGAAGGATTGTGAAACTTAAGTTAAGGGGAACTCCAAAATTTTCAAATTAGGGAAGCTGGTATGGGAGTAGAGGGGGCGAGAGGAGTATGAGATGGGTCTCGAGAATGCAGTACACAAGTTGTGAAGCCACCAACAAGTCAGCCACCTTGTACTCAGTAGCATGTTGTCACCGGGTAGTCAACACCACTCTTGGCAGGCGGGGGATTGAGAGTAACTGTGGCACCCAGATGGGTCAGGCTATTTCACACATCAGTCAGGTGGCAAAATTCATTACTACTTATCGTAGTGTGCCTATTTGTAATGTTTGCTTAACATTACAATTACAAATTTCTAAATGTCAATTTGGTACTTAAAAATTTGTCTTTTTCCTCTTTGACCACATTTCCCTCACAATTTACCACAGTACACATTTTCAATGCAACTGCACATTTGTAACCAATCTTTCGTAGTTACAATAACACCGCCAATTTTCAGTATGAATTATGTATGACATAATTAACATCCAGTGTTAAGTTATAGTATAGAGTTTTTAAAAACTGTTTCACAAAAATTATTTAGCACACCACCAATGGAATATTAATGTCAAAGAAAAAGATGAAAAATAAAGTACCACATAATAAAATATTAAAGTCGTAACTTTAATGTGTAATTAAGCTACTGAAGAAAGCAAATATCTCACCTGCCAACAGCTCCTCCATCCTCAACTTCTGCGGCATCTGTAAAAATATTAAGAAGCTGAATAACTTTACATCAACAGAATTTGAGTGTAAATCAAACATCTTGATATGTGGCAGTGGTTGTCTTCTCACTGCACATGCTCATTTTAATGTCAAGAAGTTGCTAAATTAAAATAGTGATGGAGATAAGGAATCAGGTGCTGTGGCATGTACATACATGTGGAATTTTATAAAAGTGAGATTGATGAAAACTGCATAATGATCCAAGTGAAGAACCACAAAATATTTTAATTTTAATTGTCTGAATTCATTACAGCTGCCATATACAGCCACTGTCACAGAGAAGGACAAAGGTGCCCACAAAAAGCAAGGCAACATTGGTGTTTGGAGGCTGGTGTAAGGACACTGCCAGTGACCGAAATAATGGTACAGCTTAGTTTGCTGGAATGAACACCCCTCATGAAAGGGGAAAGGAATAACAGACCATTATAAAATTACAGATTGTCACAGTTAGGAGATAGAGAAATTATGTCATGTACAATTCTGATAGTGTCTCCATTGGATTTCAAGTTACTGAGAACCAGCAGATCCCAAAGTGATGAGCCACAGCAGTTCACGTAGCATACGTCGCAAATGACATGCCATGTAGTGTAGCAGAGTTGTGGCTGCTTACAACTATGTGACTCACTTTCTTTTGTATTAGTAGTGTGATGTTGATAGGAAGCCATAAAAGCCACATGAATACCGAGAATCCTGATCGAAACACTTTAAACTATCTGCAAGTACTGTAATGACTGCATACCTACAAAACTGGAGGACACTGGCCTCAACAATACATTATGATTTTATGAGCTTTTTCTATTTAGGGGTGTACTAACCTGTTCCAGAGTGTTGTTGTGTTAGAGTAATTCTTCATCAAAGTTCATATTTTGGATTCCAACATGCTAATAGCTGCCCCAGTGGTAAGGAGGTTTAATGTGTCGAGGGTATGCCCACAGATACTTAACATGCGTGGCCAGCACATAAGTTTTCATTTCAATTGAGTCACACTACCCTGTTAGGGAGCTTCTTACAGATGCAAGCAGTTTGTTCAAGGTACATTGTTGGTTAGGGTTTGGATAGTTATTTTCTATGTATTTTGTGTTTATTAGCACATGCTCAGTTAGCCCCCAAACTACACTGAATAGCTCTTGTTGTTCACACTGCTACAGCAGACTGCAATGTGATTGAAATATAGCACTGTAGGCATCCAAATCGCTATTGATGGCATTCTCCTGTAAAAATGCATCGGTGGCAACTGGCATCAGTGTATCAGCCTCACTGATTTGTACCTGTACACACAGAACAAGTGAGACTTGTGTGTTTCATAGTGAATGACTAGTGGAAGCCACTTCATACTGTGGACAGTGTTAAGGTGATATGCAGAAAAGTATATCTAATTTACAAAGAAGATAGTGTAGGTGTCTTGAAGTGTACTATGTGACATTGGTAGCAATGATATATGGCATCATAAATCACAAATACTGTAACAGCCTAGCACATGTTCATAGCAACACTGCAGAGAGCAACAATGACAGCATGAAGAACCAGCATAAAGGTGTGGGAGTTTAAACAATTGGAAAATTTTGTATCCAGCAACTAAAGGAACTATATGCCAATTTGGATACACAGCTTAACCAACAAAACTATCATCAACAAGTGTGGTACTCAGTACTGATGACTTAACATCAGGCATTCCTGTCAGGGACTGCTGTTACAACTTTTACAAGAAACTAATGTAACATTTACACAAAATCCAACTGCAGTGCAAATTTGGATTCCTTGACATGCATAAGGCAAGTCCTACATCACTTGGAGGGGAAAGGAAATTTCAAAACTGAAGTCTTTAAAGTAATCTGTAAGAGCACAGTTTGACAGAACTACAGGCAATGCATCATTATCCCATTTTGGTATACTCGAACATTTAATTGGGAAGCTGTTAGAGCAGTTGCTGTGGACAATTTTGAAGCAACTTTGTATTTTGGCCATGCATATCTCTGTGGTCATGGCTAACAGGGATGGAAGCTGATATTATGACAGCAGCAACACAATGTGACTAATGTGAACACATCCAATAAAGAGGAAACTGCAAATAAGAATTTTTTGTCGAGTAGTGACTTGAGTAAGAGCATAATTGGACTGGGGCAGCCCAACAACTAGGGTCCCAATGGCAGTCAAAACAAAGGAAATACAAGAAATTAAAATGGAAACAAAAAGTGGAAAAATAGGTAAAAACATCTGACTAAACACGGCCACAAATGTCCATAGCTCATTGAGGGGCTACAGCAGTGGTCTGGAATTAGTCCTCTGAAAGTGAACTAAATGGATTTTGGTCCACTCAGCTTGTGTCAGTTGCTAACAGGATGTGGCTTAACTTCCAGCACTGCAGTACCTCATGAGAAAGAAGTACTTTTATTCACTCTGTGAAGGCAGTACAGAATTCTCTGACCAGTCATTTGCACAGGAATTCTCTGACCAGTCATTTGCACAGAAGTTGCTGGTGGTGACTGCACTGAAGTCATTCCACGTGGTACTGTGTTACAATCATTACTGTATGCCTCCTACCAGATTTAAACACATGATAATGAATTTAATAATGGTTACAGAGAGCCAAGGATGCTTGCACAAGGTAGACCAGAGTGGAGAACAGCATCAAACCCCATTCGGACTGACAATAACAACAACAAGAATAACTGCAGTCCATAAACTGGGTGAGTATGAGCCTAACACCAAGTGGTGTTTACTTTACAAACTGATTTTCTGCTACATCAGTTCCATACTGACTTCCCTCCTACCTCCTCCCACCCACCCTACCTCCCACCTTTCTGCAAGTATGAAATGTCTGAGATGAGTTGCAGTATAGTTACTTCCCACTCACCAAATCTATCACTCTTACTGAAGGGTGCAGTGATGTAAGACAGATTGTGATTTAGTAAGCAAATTGAGTGCACAGTCTTGCTATTGTTAGGTAGCACTGATTGGGACAAATGACCGACAGTCGAGATCAGATGGCCTCTAACAAAGCAGTGTTTAGTCAGGCTGTGGAGGATGCATGGGGAAATTACATGATGCAGTGTCCACAGTTGCATTTTTCCTCCATTACATGAAGGAAGAACAATCTGTGGACAAAGTTCATTGCTGTAGCCCAGGATTCAGACAAGAAATAAGCATGTTTTGTCCAACAGAAATTAAATGTCATATTGTTTCTTATTCTACATACAGCATGAGGAAACACATGTACTCCATCAAATAAATGCAGCATACAGACCAATTTCTATATACAAACACCATTTAGAAACTACAAATTATCCTACTGCCCTGTTTTCTTATTTGGTCATGAGAGACTTTCCAATTTGTAATTTGCCTGTGTGTGTGTGTGTGTGTGTGTGTGTGTGTGTGTGTGTGAGAGAGAGAGAGAGAGAGAGAGAGAGAGAGAGAGAGAGAGAGAGAGAGAGAGAGAGAGAGAGAGAGAGAGAGAGAGAGAGAGAGAGAGATGTATTTTGCACATTTTTGGCCGAGGCTGATGGGTGGCAATAGAGTGGGAGAGAAATGAATTTGACATAACAAAAAATAGCCCTAAAAAGGGGCACTCTTGGTTTATTCATTTCATGTATGTAGGCAGAGAGCAAGTAAAGAGAATGTAATACTCAAAATATTAAATTAAAATAAATTTATTTCAGGTACAAGGATAATGCCAACTAGAACTAGCTCAAATTTCCTTCTCTCATCTTTGATATTTTTCCGTCACCAAGAGATTTTGTGCTGGCTCTCACTGGCAGAACACTGCACAGAAGAACAAGGAAAGAATGTAAAATGTTCTCAGTCCATAACATTTTATCCAGAATGCCTCTATTTCTGACTTCAGTCATGCACCCTGGCACTGAATCTGTGAGGCATTGGACCCATTTGTCAGAAGAAACAACCCCACCAAGGCTTCAAAAAAACCAGTCCAAAAGAGCATCAGCTATAAATGGTGTGTTTCACAGCCAGTTCTCTGTGTGTTCGTGCTACTTACACACACATAATTTCCATTGTGTTCAAGTGAGCAGTCTCTCACAGCCAGTCCATTACATTAATGTCTATCTTGGACAGCTGCAGTTGAATGAGCAGACCTATACACAAGTGAATATTCCTCCTGTAGCATGAATTCCCCTCCACAATATAGCATTCACACTAAATGCAGCACCACTTTCTTAAAAATGTGGGCATACGGACTGCTACTGAGGCGGGGCAAACCGACGCCCCCGGCGGGGCAAACCGACGCCCCCGGCGGGGGAAACCGACGCCCCCGGCGGGGGAAACCGACGCCCCCGGCGGGGGAAACCGACGCCCCCGGCGGGGGAAACCGACGCCCCCGGCGGGGGAAACCGACGCCCCCGGCGGGGGAAACCGACGCCCCCGGCGGGGGAAACCGACG
This sequence comes from Schistocerca americana, assembly GCF_021461395.2. Lineage (NCBI taxonomy): Eukaryota > Metazoa > Arthropoda > Insecta > Orthoptera > Acrididae > Schistocerca > Schistocerca americana. The sequence goes on along the minus strand of NW_025725481.1, from coordinate 11,556,187 downwards.
CCCCCGGCGGGGGAAACCGACGCCCCCGGCGGGGGAAACCGACGCCCCCGGCGGGGGAAACCGACGCCCCCGGCGGGGGAAACCGACGCCCCCGGCGGGGGAAACCGACGCCCCCGGCGGGGGAAACCGACGCCCCCGGCGGGGGAAACCGACGCCCCCGGCGGGGGAAACCGACGCCCCCGGCGGGGGAAACCGACGCCCCCGGCGGGGGAAACCGACGCCCCCGGCGGGGGAAACCGACGCCCCCGGCGGGGGAAACCGACAATCGGCTAGTACTACCTGTTGTCACCACTTATTTGCCATTATGTCTGGACCCTCACGGCTGCTAAACTACTGTTTGGTCTTGGTAAGACAACTTATCTGTGAAAAAATACATTTTTTCACATTGCATTCAGATGTAGCTCTGTGGCTGCCAGCCAGTGTAACATTTCCTCACTGAGTTCCTGTTTTATAGTGGATCATAGTGCGTGCAGTACAGCTTTCCTTGGCCCTCAACTAACTGCATCATTGGAACTGGGAAGTTGGTCACTCACTACAACTGCTTCGTATCTAGGGGAGGGATTAGTTGGCTCTTACAGGCAAGCTATGTGTTATCCTGCTGTGTGCTCAGTATCTTGAGCCAGGCATTCTGCTGATAGTGCCTCCTTCAACAAAATTTTTTAAAATTCTGTTTACAGTAGGGGTAGACTTCTGACATTCCAAAGATTCATCAATCACACAGGTTGATATTTTATCCAAAGTTCCCAATACTCAGGCAACTTCCACTCCCATAGTCACCCTTGGGGTGAATTTGTATAGCTTTAAAAATGCACGTTACTACCCCTCAATATTTGTCATGTCAACACAGGATACATAGAAATTCACGACTCTGCCAGATATGTGACAAGCATGGATGGAAAGCCAAATCATCTGCATACTGCAGACGTTTGCTTAACCTTGCACAGCTTACACTGAGGACAGGCCACATATTTGAACAAAATTTCCTTAAACATTTTTGCCATTTATCAGCATGACAAGAGAGAAATCAGCATTGGACTAATATGCCATTTCTGATGACTAACACCTCTGACAATACCTCAGTTACAGTCATCCACTCACAAGCAGCACCAGAGGAATATCACAGTCAAGCAAACATTAATGGTTTGAGTTGGAGCCAGGGCATGAGTAACGACAACCAAAGGTGTATTCATTTATTTCTTATGTCTGTTACTTGTAATTAGGGTCTCAGTGATGTTCTAAGGCCTTCCATGACATCTTCCACTGATCTGTGCCCGCAACTATTGTTGCTATGATGGTCTAACACAAGACTGCAACTCACCTCGCCATCATCTTCCTTATCTTCCCCTTCTCCCTGTTCCCGTTTTCAAGCACGATATGCAGTACACTAGGACTCCCATACAAGAATAACATTGTGTGATGAAAACCTGAATAGTATTGTAAACCCCGTGAAGAAATTTGATCTCTTTTTGCTGTAAAAATGTTTGTGGAAGCGCACTTCACAATGTTGATATTGTGCTGGACTATACACAAGCACTGTAATGGAAAGTGAAGTTATAGTTTGGCACATGTGACAGATGAGATCTGATGGAATATGATCAAATGTTTTGTTGCAACACTTTGCTTACCTAGGCCTGCAACTGGATGATACTGTGAATCATTAGTTTTACTGTTTCTATTCTTTGCCATGAGGTCTGGTTTGTGTTCAAATAATTATATCAAACTTGGCACCCATTCTACATCTACATCAGTAAAGGCACATAAGTGAGTACTTAAGATGCCAGCATCCAAGTTCAAATGCATCTGGAAGCTTAATTGTTGGCATTCTTTTTTCTGGTAGTTCATAATAGATCTAATAGATTATAGTTAATATTCTCTGACAAGTAGCTGACCCAGTAATGTTGATAACTAATTTGATAATGCTGCCTGCCCATTCATTAGAGCTTTAATGGCTGTATATAGGTGCAAAAGTACATCATTATTTGTTCACACTTTGTCAAAGTACTCTGGGAAATTTTAACCACTGCTTTAAACATTTAAGGATGGTAAGTATTAAGTGTGGTTGTAGTAGTGTGTAATATTTCTTATCATGAACTGTTAAAGGTATCATGTTTCATTCTGTCTTTTGAGAAGAGCTCTTCAAATGTTGCTTTTGTTGTTGGTTATTTTCTCTATCATAAAACATTATAACTTTCATGACTTTAGCTACAGGTAGTTTAATAAATGTATCTGAAACAGAGTGAAGCCCATACACAACAAGAGCAGCTATTTCATTACTCAGACACACAATTCCATTATTTGCATAAATGTCAAAAAAATCTGTCTCTCTTTCTAGTGAATTTGCAAAAACAATTAAAAAATGGAAATGTGTAGCTTTGAACTCTGCACCTTCAAGTTACCGTGCAATGCTTCTATCATTTCACCATGGAGAATGGATTTGGGAAGAGCAGGTAATTTTGAGGCCATAACCTTCATTCTAAATCATGCAGAGATATATTTTCAAGCTGCAAAATGAAGAATATGAGTGGCAGTGGAAAACAAAAAACTTGTTGGTAAAACTGGTCTTCCATTCTTAGTTGCTTGAATGGTAGACAGTGAGCACTTAGAATCTGAATGCCAATAAATATACTAAGGCTAAGAGTGTGCTTATGTCAGTGATTTGAACCTTCCGAGAGTCAGGTCCATAACCTATGCAGTTAAGTAAGCGATCACTAGCATGAATACTGAGTTAGTATCAGACACCTCACATTTACCACACCAATGACACTCATCTCCCCGAGATCAATCCCTGGTCTGGTTTTTATGGCACTATTGCCAAATGGTCTGATCTTTCCAGGCTTTTGTCTAATATGGCACAATTGTTTGTTTGCTGATGAGTGTACACTGACCCCTACCTCAGCACCTCAATGCCTCGAGCCATCACAATTCTTCAGAAATGAATTTAACAATACCATGGAAAGCACACAGGCACGACAAAAAAAAAAAAAAAAAGAAAAAAAACTGTAAGAAAGTGAGCTCTCAGTGAACAAGGCCTCTGTTATATATAGATAACATACACTCACATACTCACGCAAATGCAACTCTCACACACGTGATCACACTCTCTGGCAGCTGAAGCCAGGCTGCGAGCAGTTGCACATGATTAAACAGGCAATCACGTGGGGGTAAGGAGGAGGCTGGGACAAGGTGTGGGAGGGTAACAGGGTAGAAGTGAGCAACAGTAGATTGCTGGAGATGACCTGCAGGAGACAGGACATAATAAGGTTAAAGGCAATAGCAAAGAGGGTCACACTCAAAACAGTACCCTGAGGCACACCAACTTCCTGGTAAAGGTGTCTGACAAGGCAGTACCAACATTCCTTGAAAAATCAATACTTTAAAAATACCTGAAGGACATGGGGCATGTGGCCTCAGAAGTGCCACATGTAGAGAGATCAAGAATACCCATCCTTCAGAAGGTGTTTCAGGCATTCTGCAAATTTAAAAACACTGGCAGTGTCTGATATATCCACAGAAAACCATTCGCGACACACGTTGACAAAGTGATGAGATGGTCAGCTGCAGGACGGCCTGATCAAAATCCGCACAGTACAGTGGTCAGTGAATTGCCACACTCTAGTCACTATACCAGCCAGGCATGAATTACATGTTTCATCAGTTTGCAAACACAGCTTGTGGGAGAAATGGGGCAGTAACTAGAAGGAAGGTATTTTTCCGTACTGGGCTTGGGTATGGGTATGGGAATGACAGTGTCTTTATGCTGGCATCTGGCAAACGGCGCCCTCTGCCCAGATGCAGTTGTACATAAGAAAGAGCAAGTGCTTGCCCACAAAAGAAAGGTTTAGGAACATCTGAATGCAAACATCGTCCAGCACTGTGTTGGAGGATCGATAGGAAGTGAGAGCAAGTTCTCGCCCCCTCATACTAAAGGCAAATTGTAGCACTCGCTAATCTGTCAAAATAAGGGTACTACCCAAGCCTCCTCCACTTGTTTCTGGTGGAGGAAGGCAGAATGATAGTGGGTGGAGCTTGAAATCTCCGCAGAATAGCAGCCCAATGGATCTTGGTCCTGCAGGGCCCATACAACAGATGAGGTAGTGGAACTGTTAGAAGAACTAGTTAAGGAAATCTAGCTAGATTTTTGCTATCCTGAAGGGTGCAACGACACTGTGCATGCAACTGTTCATAATGAATGCAGTTTGCCATCATAGAATGATGGTTAAAAACATGGAGAACACATCTCTGCATGTGAGTTGAGTCACAACACAGCTCAGTCAATCAAGGCACTGGGACATGGCACAGTAAAGATGAAGGGCGAGAATGGAATATTGTGTGGTGGTAATGATGGCATTTGTAAGATACTCTACCTGGCCATCACAACTGGAGAAATTATGTTACTCAAAGGGTGCCAGGGAACAGTAAATCTCGAGTCATCCCTAGAAAGTTGCCATTTGGGTGTGCATATATGTGGGGTAGGAGTCAGAAAATGGATAGCAAATGGTAAATGGTTGCTCGAGTACGTACTAGAGACAGTAATGAGATGATGGGCAAATTGGGCAGTGCAGGAGATTTCCAGATATGGGTAGGAAGATGGGTACTCCCACGATAAGGCAAATTAGGTTAAGGTGACAGAAGTTCAGCCTAGAGGGCACCTCTCTGTCAGGTTCTGGGAGATTTCCAAAGAGAATGGTGTGCATTACAGTCAACGAGCAGCAGAAAGGGGTGAGGGAGTTGGCCAGTAAGCTGGATGAAGAGTGTCCATGACACGGAATGACTGAGGGATGTAAACAGTACATATGGAAAAGTTCAGGAGAGGAATGTAAAACACGGACAGGAATAGCTTCAAGCTGGGTAGTCAGGGAGAAATGTTGACTTTGAACGTCCTTCCATATGAGCAGCATGACTCCCCTCTCTCCTCCTACGATATGGAATGCCATCTTTGGAGAGAGGGAGTCAAAGCAGACTGGGAAGAAATACAAAAGCTCAAATCAGTCAGGAGGATGCAATTTTGTTTCCTGCAGGCAGAGAACTAGCAGAGGCTGCGATTCCAAGAGCAGCTGCAAGTCATCTTTTTGGATTGAAGGCCACTAATATTCCATTGGAATAATGTCATGATTAGGAAGAAGGAGGAGGAGGAAAGAGATGGAGAGGTGGCACCTCAGCGGCCATTCCTGTGTTACATTCTTGACTGCATTTACATAAACTTATGGCTCCTCTTTTTTGGTTTCTTAAACATTTTATTTTATCTGACACATTCCTGACCTTTATGATTTGTGCCACATATTGGTCCTAAACAACAAGATGTATGAAAAAGAAACCACTTACTGGATAAAGGACTGTTTGCCATGGTCATGGGAGCTGGCAAGTAAGTCAATGCAAGATCTGAAAGATCACAAGAATGATCATTCAATTCTGTTTAATATACCAGAGACCTATATTAATGTTACTGAAAGCAAATCCCTAATGACAAAAGTAACTAAACAGTTACTTTGAAATCACACTGCACAATTTGTGATGCACGTGCTTAAGTACACTAAGGTAGTTTTATTGAATTACTAATCAACACTTGTCAAAAATAACAAACACTATGACAAGTATACCTCTCAAAGTAGTTTACTTGGTAGTTATTTCACAAGCAGGAAAGTATTTTCAGAAGAGTTTAGGAAGTTGGATAGGCCATGAATGTATGAAGGAGAATGAGTCTGATATCATTCTAGAAAGGTACTTTGAAATGTGTTTGCAATTGCGAGTACCTGTCATTTGTGTTTGTGATATTTGCTCAAAAATGGAGAAATCTCAGTTCCCAACTGCAATCAGTAAGCATTTTAGACAACAGTAAGTGATAAGTGTCAATTTTAAGGAATATTTATTGTCATGTTTAATGAGTATCAACTATGGTGTAACACATCGCTTTGGTAAAGGTGTACATCTCACAATGTCTACAGTACCGATGAACAATGGTCACCACCACAAAGTGATTATTATTTTTTTTAAATTCAAATGATGGCTTTAAACTTTTATACCCTTCTCTGTTGTGCATAATGTGGTGTCACCGCCAGACACCACACTTGCTAGGTGGTAGCCTTTAAATCGGCCGCGGTCCGGTAGTATACGTCGGACCCGCGTGTCGCCACTATCAGTGATTGCAGACCGAGCGCCACCACCTAGCACTCGCCCCAGCTGTACAACCGTCTTTGTAGTGATGGTTCACTGACAAAATACGCTCTCATTTGCCGAGACGATAGTTTAGCATAGCCTTCAGCTACCTCATTTGCTACAACCTAGCAAGGGGCCCATATCAGTTACTATTGATATTGTGAATCATGTACCATCAAGACAGACGTTCATCATTAATGGATTAAAGTTAAGTATTCCACCAGCTAAGTCAGTTTTTCTAAATTCGAATTTCCTTGTCCTGTTCCAGACCTCACGCCAGCCTGCGTGAGTTAAAACGCATGCATTTTGGCCTCCTCTAGTAACACCTGCCAACCACAACACACAAAATCTAGTGGAAATTGATGCAGCATATCTGCAGGGTGGGATAACGATAATTGGTTTATCGTTCTTCACAGTTCATGATGATTTCAGTGTTTTATTCTATCATGATGATGATGATACCTGGTTAGGGGGCACTCAATGGTGTGGTTATCAGCATCCACACGAATCCCCAAATTTTACATGGTCCAGCCATGCCACTTTCACAAATGATGATGGCAACACAAACAACCAGTCCATGGGTTTATTCCTTGCTGTCTCATTCTTGTTCAGCAATGTGCCTTCCCCCTAGAACTGTCAGCATCATGACAACTGCCATTACATCAGGAGAACGAAGATGAAGTCGAGCTGTCAGTAAGATTCTGTACACTAACCAATGACACATGACTTGACATTAATAATTAAAGAGAGTTACTTGTTTTAAATTAAGAGCCAGTATATGAGTGGTCTTTGAGATATTTTTTGGTTCATTTAGCAAGTAATTTAGACTTGAGATAGCATTTCAGTTAACAGTGCTAAAGAAGTGGCAAAGTTTGTGATGTCAGGAAACAGACTGCCATGGGAGATGCAATGAGACTGAAATGGAGATGAATAGGATATTAATAAAGGAGTTTATTTGATTAAGCAAGTTGGTAGTGTGCAGAGTAGCTCAGAATAGGAGGAAGTATTTTAACGGTTCAAAGCCCTGAGCTGATGAAATAGGTCCTCACCCTGGGAGGAGGACAGGAAGCAGTGTGGGGTTCATTACATGCCACAGAACCAAACTTTATATGCTACTGGTGAAAATCACACTTGCTCTGCCAGTCTCATACGTGCATCCACTACTTTCACTCACCTGAGCGATGGGGCGCGTGCCTTCCTCCTCAGCAGGGCCTGATTGACAAAAAAAGAATTTGCGTGTTAATATAAAAAATACTTTATCTGCACAAGTAAAACAAACTAGTGATAAACTAAGTGTGTTTCAACATGACCTGATAAAGAACAGAATCAATTGTTTCTATCTTTTAGAAAAAGTACGGATCAGTGTATAATTGAGCATCTAATCTACTCAATTATAAACAACCATCAATATTACCGAGTTCCAGAAAGCCAGAACTTTATTCCGGTTGCACGCTTGCTATCTGAAGACTGGCAGGGACAAATAAATGTTTATTGTCATCATTTCACATAATTATTGATCAAATTTTAAAATCTGCTTAATAAAACATACAATCTTATGTTACACAGTTAACACAGTGTCACGTTTAACATTTAGGAACTGTGTGTAAGCTTGTTTATGCACCTTCACTACTTGCATTCATGTACCGACATTATATTCATCCAGTATTTGGCAATGAGAGCACTTAGTGTTTTGCAGAAAACTTCACCATAATTTTAAATTATCATGAATTTCTCTCACAGATACCCCACAGAAAGTAATAGCAAAAATGTTTATCACTTACCACATTTTTGCTGTTTGTGCAGTAATAATGCCACATCAAACACATTCAATGTAACACTCCTTTCTTTACTTACAGATGGGTACAAGTAGTGAGGAGAATGAGTGGCAGGTGAGGCAGATTATTTCTCAGGTGGATTTTTTGTAGAGGTGAGACAGAAAGAAAATCTGATGCGTATGGGAACAGGATGGATTAGGAGACATAATAGGAATGAGGTGGAAGTGGGTGGAGTAGCATCTGGCTGGTGTTTTACAATTCTGCCTTATGCCACAGAACAGAGGTATGTCAGTTGCTGGCATCTGAACAGGCTTGAAACTGAAACTCACCCTCAGTGCAGCGGATCTTGCCAATGACAGCCACTGCACGGTTTCCACCCTGGAGCCATGCGACACTGGACAACTTAACAGTATTTCTCCACTACATAGCCTTTGTAGGGGAATGTGCAGTGGCTCACTAGCCAACCCAAGTTCCAGACTTGACATCAACTATCTACTTTGGAATGCATGACTATATTAATAAGAATGCGGCCCACAATATTGGCATTGCCAGTGCTACCTACAGCAGTGTTTGTCAGTTGTTACAGACAGAGTGCTCAACTGGAAGCTTCAAGAATAGTTTTCATATTAGTGGCAATCTTTTCATGCATCAGGGCATTCTCTTCCTTGCCTTCATCAGAAAGTTGTTTCATTTGCTTCATGTTGGCATGTACCATCTGTGCCACAATGAAACACTCTTCCTCTTGTCCACTCAGGAACATCTCTCTTCTAGTGCTTTTATAATTCCTTTTGTGTCTCTGGAAGCTTTTTACCAGTGTCTTGTCATCCATTAGGTAGCCTTCATCTCTGTGTTCAAGTGCTTCTGCATAGTGTTTGAATGGTTTTGCTCCGTGTTCAAATGCCTTGTGGCACTTCTTTCTTTCATCCTGGTATCTTTCTGCCTGCACCATTCCACATCATCATACCTCCTTACTGATGTCTTGGCCCAATTTCTGTATTTTTCTTCCAGGTGTGTGCCTCATGGTTGACACTGCCATCTCCTCCATGGGGATGACAGTTCATACTTTTGGCTGCTGTTACAGTCAAGACTTTTCCTCTGAGCACAGCAACATTGGAATCTAGGACATCATCAGTGCAGCTTGCAGTGCTCAGCTTAGCTCATATTAGTGACAACCTTACAGCATATCAGGAGTATTTTTATGTTGCTTGCACTAGGAAGCTGTTTCACTTGCCCAACATTATCATGTGCCTTCTGTGTTGCAATGAAGTTCTAATGTTCATGGCTACCTGAGCACATCTCTCTCCTTGTGCATGGATCATCCACATTAGGTGGGACATATGACCACGAGTGTGGGTGGCAGATGGGGCAAGGCAGCTCCCTGCTGGACTCCCTGTAGAGAGGTGAGGCAGAAAGATGAACAGATTGGTCTGGGATCAAACTGTAGTGAAAGTCTTGATGGGAAATATTTTATGAACAAAGGTACTGGCACCAGAGACAAATCTAGTGAAGAGGAAGTGATACTGTATTATCAGCCATTCTCTCCAAAAGCATTGACACATTCATCCCACATGCTTCAGTTGTTTTCACTCTACTATACACTCCCAGCACCTTCATTTCAGAGGTGATCAGCTTTCATATGTTATAAAGTAGATCATAGAAACCTTATTTCTGCTGACTGTATTCTTCATAACCACCCTCCCCGTAATTCAAAAGACAGCTCCATAAATAATTGTAAACAATTAATTCCAAGAAACTATTGAGACATTCAAGACAAAATAAGGAAAAGAAAACAAATGTCTCCAGTACACTATCTCATGAGAAAGAAGAAAAACAGTACATCAAGAGAACAGTATCTGTACATTTGTGGTGGTAGATTTCCAACTACAGTCGCGATTTTGATATGATTTTCATTAATAAAGACATGCATTAATTTTAGTTACAAGACACAGACATCAGTTTTCTTCAAGAATGGGTTATCAGTGAAAATACATGTCAAATAGTATATACCTAGCAAATAATGTAACAAAGATAAATAATATCTACACTGTCTTTGCCATCCACAATTAAGCCAAAGATAGGAAGCTCCTTCTACAAAACATACTGTACTCACTTCTGTACCAACAAAGAAAAAAACACATTCTAGCATCACCTGTCAGCTTCTGGGTTCTAATTGTACATAAACTGAACAACAGATCACAGTACACAATGAAATGGGACATTCCTATGGTTATGCAGATTCTGAAACAAACATTTTGGCAGGACCTTTATGTCTGATTGACCACAGAAAGGTTAAGGGAGCCCCTGAAAATGTTAGTATCAAATAACTTATGGTAGTACTGAACGCATCAGCTATGACCATTTATAAACTAGATTCACACCCAAATATTTCCATTTAAGTTACTACCATAATAGGTTGTACAAAAAGGTTCAGTTTTGAAATACAAATCATCCTCTGTTTCTTCTACTCACATCATTCATTCATTCATTCATTGGAGTACCACTGTTTGATTAAGCCTCTTCCCTGGCTTCTCCTGGTATTCTGGTTTCAAGCTACAGGCATTGCAGCTTGTAGTCCATGTAGCCTGATATCCACTCAATGCCTCTCACCAGACTGTCACCTCAATGTTCCCCCCACCCACCTCTCTAGGATAGGAGCATGTAATTGTCTTATCCTATCTGTCACTCACTCCATCACTACATTTGTCACTCATCTCCACTACCTCCCCACTACGTCTCCTACTCCTGCCTGTTCCCTGTCCATTTTTCTGTTTCCTTTTCCCTCCCTGTAATTCTCAGCACACATATTTCCACAGCTATATAGGTAAACTTTGTATTTCTGTAAGTCAGTAAATACTCGCCCCAAATCAAAGTCCTCAATATTCAAAAACATAAACATAATAAAATATATTGTGATTTCTGGATTCTAATTAAATTGTGTATGGTGGACTGACTAAGGGGTTGCAGAAATCACATAGATAAGAACTATAAACCCACTATCCAATCAAAATACCTGGGCACCCTTATGTAACGGGCAACTGAGCATTTTAATTCAATGAGAGGTGGAGCAACTATTATAGGAAGTGAAATGATAATTAAATGGACACCCTAGCTGCAAACAGGCGGTGATGTACTTCATTGGGGAAATGTTGAAAATGTGTGGCCCGACCGGGACTCAAACCCGGGATCTCCTGCTTACATGGCAGACGCTCCATCCATTTAATCATCATTTCATTTCTAGCAAAGCTGCATGGTTATCCATGGCAATTGTTCTTTCGGCAACAGATACTGCCATCATACATATTATAGGAAGTGGCAGGTAATACTGTTTTGTAAGCAGAATTCATCAGTCAGGGATCTGAGTACACTGAACATGGACTTTTCTTTGCATTACACCTGAATAATTAACACAGGAATGCATTTCAGCCCTTCCAAACTTGCCCAAGTCAGCTGTCAGCGATGTGACAGTTAAGTGAAAATGTGAAGGAACAACCAATGCTACATGAAGTCCAGGCACACACAGTATGCTGATGGACAAGTGCTTCTATCATTGTGGTAGGAAATAGTAAAAACCAGCTTGCAGTTAGCTGCTGCAGTCACTCTTCAGTTTTGAAGTGCAGCTAGGAGCCCGCTAAGGAAATGGCTGTGTACAGGGAGTTAGAAAAACTGGTTACAGTGGCTGAGCAGCTTCTGGAAACAACATTTCTGTTCAACATAAAGTCACACTGACTGTAGCATAAAAACCCATGACTGCTGTTGAGTGGATGAGTGGAAACGAGATTTGGAGTGACAAACAGTGCTATACTCCGTGGGTATCTGACGGAAGAATTTGAATAGAGTGACTACTCAGTGAACATTATCCGCCATTAACTCTACTGCCAACAATGCAGTGCAGAGCAGGCAGTGTAACAATATGCAATTTCTCCTCTTTAACTTGTTCTCCCCTTATTGTACTTCAGGATATGATAAATGCAGAAGGGTAAGTACATATTTGACAGTGTTGTGTACAATACACAGCAGAGGAACAATTCACAGACAACGACCGATTTGATCAGCTCAACACTTGTACCTCTCATGGATCAGCATTGTTAGGCAAAGGCTTATAACCAGTGGCATTCCTGAAGAAGGCTTGCCTGCCGATGTTCCAACCTGAAAGCAATGGATCGTCTTAGGGATTAGTTATAAATGGCATTTTCACTCCATACCCTGTGTCCAATATTTCTACCTTGTCTGGTATCAGCTATCTAGGAAGAATGGGATGGCATCCACCCACAGAGATTTCGAAATGTCAAAGTGTCCCCAGAAGAGTTCAAGTCCTCAAAGGAGAACACAAAATCTTAATGTCCACTAATAGGTGTCCAGATACATTTGATTCTCTAGTGTACAGAGCAGGAATGTAAGCCTGCCACAGTGGGCTCTTACTCTTACTCACCAGGTGACTTCGCTGCACCTGCAGTACTGGGTCCAGCCTCTGGTGACCGTAGCCGCTGTTGTTCTGCACTGGATACTATTGTACACACAGAGAGAAAACATCTTTCAAGTACTTTATGTTCACTTTAGTGACATGCTCTTAAATTATGGCTGCGATTGAGGGTAAATTTGCGTATTTTATCATGGACAATGATGTACTGAGGCTATAACCAATCTCAGAAGCCATAGTTACAAAAAGAAATCCACATTCATGGCATATAGGAAAAAAAATTTAAAAAACTTTGGACTGTGTTCACTGGGCACCATGTTCACAGACTGTGCTTGTATGTACCACTCCAGAGGAGAGATGCACATATCAATGACTTCTTATCAATGAATGCCATTTTGAAAGAAGTTTTGTGTACACATTATGAAAAGAGCAATAGAAAACAACATGTCAAACATAAACGTACAGATATTGTTCATTAGTGTTATTTCTATTTTGTGTGTGGTGACTTACATCAGGGGACAATATGCACCTTCAGCACTGTACAGCTATCGCAGCAGCTTTGGGTGCCAAACTACATGTGTTAAAATAAGTATTCTGTGGGGTCACCACACTGTCCTGTAAAGCAATAGGCTGCCGAAGGAGTTATTTCAACAACTGATGTATGTTGTGAGACACAGAAGAGGAACCTTCAAAATTATTGTGAGTGTCTCTTTTATACTGAATGAAGGTGATCTTTTAGTGTAGTTCATGAGTGTGATGATGAAGGGAATAAATAATTTGTTAAGTCAAAAGTGACATAGTAAGTTATTTATATAAATGTGATGCGTCAAAGGCATCAATTTTGAATTTTAAAGTAATTATAACAGAGTTTGAGAAGAAGTATAGAAGATAAGGTACAGAATATAATACATCATTGTATTAAATAATTACACCACATGACACCTGACTGCAGTGTTAGGGGACAAACGACATGAAAGGGAAGCTGTGTTGACAGAGGAGTGAGACAAGTGTCAGAGTCCTGCACAACTGAGTAAGCGAGCACAAAATGTGAGATCAGGAGACCACAGCCTAACTTGATAGGCTGCCCACCCCACCTGTCATAGACATGCACAGAAGTTGTGACTGAGCCTTATACAATGTACAGATATAGTTTAAGTCCTTTTGGTCACACATATTATAAACTTGCCAGTCAGTACTATAGGCAAAATGTCAAAGGTGGTGGTGTATGCATTTATCTAAATCCCAAGCTTAAATTTAAGTTAAGATATGAGGCTAAACCATTAATCATAGAAAAGAAAGTAATTGTTGCAGCAATTTGCAGATCACCATCTGGAGATACTGAAGTCTCTCTTAAGAATTTGGAAGAAATGCTAGACATTTTTCTCAAATGAGAACTCTGCCATAATTCTTTGTGGTGACTTTAATATTAATCTATTGGTCCAGAGTTCAGTAAAATACAAGTTTTTAGACATACTAAAAGCTTCAACTTGTTTCCCCACGTATCAGCTCCCACTAGAACAACAGATTCCAGTGAAAGCCTAATAAATAACATCTTCTCAAATGTGGTCACACATGAAGTTGCAGTTACAAATGTGAATATAGGATTATCAGATCATAATGCACTAACCTTTAATCTCACTGCAACTCCCAAGGAGGGGAAAATAAAAAGGAGTACAAACGATTTTTCTCTACTGAAAATTGTAATCAGTTCAAAAATAATGTTAAAAATGCAGTTTGGCCAGAGGTCTTGGCACAAACAAACACAAAAGATGCTTACAATACATTTGCTTCCACTTTTATGGCATACTTTGAAATGTGCTTCCCAAAAAAGCTTTTGAGTTACAGATCATCTGGATCCAAAGGGACCTGGAGTACATCCGGAATTAAAACATCAAGTGAAACCACGATATTACTAAGTTTAAAGTTAAAAACATGTCATGATCAGCAGTTTGTTGAGTATGTGAGAACATACAAACAGACTTACCGCAAAGTAATATCAAAAGCAAAATTATTAAGTAATGATAGATTAATAAGGCAGGCTAGTAACAAGTCCAGAATGATGAGGTAAAAAAAAAGAAAAAAATTTGTGTCAAACTAAAGAACAGGAAATCCATCTTAAAAATAATGAAAATATCCCCATAGAAAAAACGCCATGGCAAACAATGAAAACAATTATTTTGTTAATATTCCCCTTACTTTAAGCAACAATTAACAGTGATGTCTCCAATGGTAAATACCAGCATGATGGCAATCCCATCAGACGAGCATTAAGTTCTAAAAGTCATTAAATGCTTGAAATCCAAATTGTCCTCTGGTTTGGATGATGTACCTGTATCAATAATTAAAAAATTGCTCCACGTGTTGTCGAACCTATAGAGCACATAGCAAACTTGTCCCTTAGTGAAGAGATATTTCCGGATAAAATAAAATCTCTAAAGTGATACCTCTACACAAAAATGGTGACAGACATAAAATAGAAAATTACCAACCTATATCTCTCCTCCCATACTTCTCCAAAATACTTGAGGAATTTATGAAAATCAGGGTTACAAAATATCTAGAAAAACAAACTAATAAATAATAGTTTGGACAAGAAGAGAATAGAAGCTTTCGAAATGTGGTGCTACAGAAGAATGCTGAAGATTAGATGGGTAGATCACATAACTAATGAGGAAGTATTGAATAGGATTGGGGAGAAGAGAAGTTTGTGGCACAACTTGACCAGAAGAAGGGATCGGTTGGTAGGACATGTTCTGAGGCATCAAGGGATCACCAATTTAGTATTGGAGGGCAGCGTGGAGGGTAAAAATCGTAGAGGGAGACCAAGAGATGAATACACTAAGCAGATTCAGAAGGATGTAGGTTGCAATAGGTACTGGGAGATGAAAAAGCTTGCACAGGATAGAGTAGCATGGAGAGCTGCATCAAACCAGTCTCAGGACTGAAGACCACAACAACAACAACAATAAATAACAGTCAACATGGCACAGTACAGAAACAGCCATATTGCACAGAAATAGTAAGAAATTTTGAGTCAAATAAACAGGTTGTTGGAATTAATCTAGATTTAGCCAAAGCCTTCAATACTGTGAACAATGTAATATTACTAGGGAAACTTGAAGCAATATGCATCAGGGGTACCGTTAAAAATTTGTGTGAATCCTATCTGCAAAACAGGTCACAAGTTGTTGAGCTGAGGTCATCCAAGAATCTTCACAATTTTAAACCCATATCTGAACCAAAACAAATTTAAATAGTTGTTTCTCAGGGCAGCATTCTGGGCCCATTGTTATTTCTAGTTTATATCAATGACATACAGGCTCCAGACAGCCCAGCCAAAATTCTACTATTTGCAGATGACACGAGCATCATAATTAGTGATAAAAAAGAATCACTGTGTACTACAGCAGAAAAAATGCTCTCATACATACAGTCATGGTTTTATTCAAAAAGGGCTATCATGCTCCAATGTATTTACATCAGAGACAAAAATGGTAAAATAGGTCTAAGCAATAACCACACATGTAAATTACTAAGAAAGTACTTTGATCAATTTTTGAACTGTAGATAACTGAATTGTTACCTAGAATTTCCAGATATTTGAGGAAAACATGGAAGCAGATCTACCACCTACAGCAAACAAACAAATAACCAAACAAACAAAAACCCTGAAAAACAACAAAGCCAGTGGAGAAGAAATAAAATCATCTCAACCATAACTGGTGTCAAGCAGAAATGACAACTAACCTTCAGATTATGTCTGAAGAAATATGGGAAACTGAAAATATTCCAGAAGACTGGAAAGTGGCTCCTATCCATCCTGTGCACAAAAAAGTCATAGGCATTATCTAAATAATTGCACAGGTATGTATCTGTTGCCAGTGGGCTGTATTATATTTTTAACAACATTACTAAACAAGGTAGAAGTAACACTTGACAGCCATTTGGGAGAATATCAAAGTGGATTTAGAAAGATCGAATCTGGCTCAGAACAGAATTTCAACTTTTAGTCCATACGAATTTTAAGACATAGTTTTAACATTTACAGGTTTTAGAAAAGCATTTGATTGACAGGTAAACAGTGGGTAAAGTGACTCAAGAACTTGGCATTACACTAAACTAGCAAACCTTATTCGTGAAACACCCACACACTGAAGCATAAATAAAGTTTTGGTGTGAAACACCTAAGGCACTCAAAATAACAGGTGAAATGCAGGGTGACAACATGTTTCCACGCCACCTCAACTGCATCTTAGAGGAAATAGTAAGATAATTGAAACAAAAGGCAAAGAACATAAGCTGTCACAATGAGACTGGAGACTTCAGGAAAAAGAGATACTGAAATTCAGTGTCCAGTATTTGCAAATGATTATGCCATTCTTTATAAAAATATAACAAATTCAGAAATACAAATCAACCTCTTAGAAGGAATACCTAACAAAGCAGCTTTAAAAGTTTCTGTAGGAAAAATGTTTTAGGGCAAACATAAAAAAATGACCCAGAAATCCTAGTAACAGGTAATGAACTGATAAAGAGGGTTTATAAATTTAAATATTTGGGAGGAAAGATTCAAGGCAATGGCTTCAAAAATATTAGCTGTAGACAAAATAGTATGTAAAATGGAGAAAGCATATGATATAAACATGAACATTTACAACAAGGTGTGTGTGTCTAAAAATTTGAAAATACAGCACTACAGCACAGTAGTAAAACCAGAATGTCTCTATGCAAGTGAATGTTTAATGTTGAATTATGAGTTACACAAACTTCAAGTCCTAGAATTAAGAATCATTTGAAAAATACTCAGGCTGCTAGGAAATCCATGAGCAGATTGTTAAGCATCTTTGGGACAAGATGTCAACAACAGGACAGATTCAAGTAGTTAGGAAAGATTTGGAAAGAAATACAAGAAAAAGACCCAGCAGAATGATAGGATTTCAAGAAGAAAGTGTTGCAAATGGAAGCATTCCAAGGCAGGAAGAAGAAGAGGAAGACAGGGTCAGAATGGTCTGAGGAAGAAAAAAGGATAGATAGTGAAGACGAAGGAAACCTGGAAGAAGAACAAAGGAGGAAGCATTGAAATTAGTATGTGGTCATTAGATACCCCAAACAGAAAAACAAAAAGAAGAAGAATGTCTGTGATGTCATTAATATGAAACATCAATATCAAGGGCCCCACACACTTCCTTGGAGCACATCTACAGTTACATCTACAATGTTCCATACAGTTCTATGCAGTGTCCTATGTACCGATATATCTTCAGCCTTGTCACGAAGCTCATTTCATTTGTACATATTTTTTATTTAAACCACCCACCATCAATGCATTATGATGTTGGTACATCATTAGAACATTAAATGTTGGGAGCAAAAACAGAGAGACATCTTAAGTGAACACTGTGCACTGTGTTATTGTTACTTATGCAGCCGATACCAATAATGTAAGAGTGAGCACACAATGTATGCTTTAAGTCAGCCTTTCCCATCATTGTGTTTTGTGTTGTTGGGGGCATTACATGTGATCTAAGACAAGTTCATATGCCTAGGGATCAAAGGATACAGTTGTCTTTTCCACCATTTTTACGAAGTACATTACCTTGTTCTCACTTAATGTGGACACATTCTTTTAGGTAAATTGTCATTCTATGAATATTATGTTGACACAAAGCACTGCTACATTTTAATTTAAAATGGCTAAGTCGGCAAAATGAGAACAGTGGAGTTTATGAATATGTGGTTTCAATGGTAACGTTTTCACCATGTATGGGGATAATGCCATGGGACAGAGCATGGCAAGGAAAGATATTCTAATTTAAAGGATGAGTGTTTTGACATTATTGACCCTCCATTTTCAGAAAGACCTTCAGCATTTGATGAAGATCGTCTGGATGCATTAATCCACGATGATGCACATCATTGCACTCAAGAACCAGAAAATGTGATGAAGTATGACCATTCCGTCACTGTGCAGCATTTGAATACAAAGGAGAAGGTTCAACAATAAATCATACGGGTACCACATGCCAAACCATATAAATCAGTGGTTGGCCGTATGTACATTACCCTCTTGCTTGTTCTTGATTAGTGGGTGAATACCACTGACCATTTCTAACCTGTATTGTTACTGATGACTAGAAATTTTGTTTTTATGCTAATGTAAGAGAAAGAACGGAAAGGAATGCTTTAGTCCAAACAGAGCAGCAGTGCCACATAGACATTTGAGCATCCACACAAGATAATGTTATGGATATTGTGCAGAGGTCCGGTGTTAGAATATTGCTGCGGGGTGTGGGAGCCTTACCAGGTGGGATTGATGGAGGACATCGAAAGGGTGCAAAAAAGGGCAGCTCGTTTTGTATTATCACGTAATAGGGGAGAGAGTATAGCAGATATGATATGCGAGTTGGGATGGAAGTCATTAAAACAAAGACGTTTTTCATTGCGGCGAGATCTATTTATGAATTTTCAATCACCAACTTTCTCTTCTGAAAGCGAAAATATTTTGTTGAGACCAATCTACATAGGTAGGAACGATCATCAAAATAAAATAAGAGAAATCAGAGCTCCAATAGAAAGGTTTAGGTGTTCGTTTTTGCCATGCGCTGTTAAGGAGTGGAATGGTAGAGAGATAGTATGATTGTGGTTGGATGAACCCTTTGCCAAGCACTTAAATGTGAATTGCAGAGTAATCATGTAGATTTAGATGTAGGTGACCATGTGGTGTACTACGAGTTGCTTGCATGAGGTGAAACTTTCCTGTTGCTATTTATTGTCAACAACAGACATCTTGCAGATATAGTTCCAGAAAAACATCCAGGAAGACTGTGTGAAGTGGTGCTATTCCACAGTAACAGTCACCAGCATTCTGCTAGACTGGCAACAAACACTATAGAACAACTGGGTTGAGAAGTCATTTTGCACCCACCCTTTTCATCTGATCTTGCACCCTCAGGTTTCATCTTCTCTGCTCTCTGTTCAATGATCTTGACATACTTCCTTTGGAGTGAAAATACACTTTGAACATGGCTTTTTGCTACAAAACCACATGATTTCTACAGTTGTGGATCCAGAAAGTTATCCCAACAGACTGAAGTGAATAGCGAAACAAATTATATTATTTATGATGATTTAAGTCTCCAGTATGTATAGTCTGACTTTCTTAACTTTTAAGAAACACTACAGTGTTATGCATCAGCCTAAGACGTTCGATTGGCCATGAAAGGGTTAATCTGGAAATAAGCAGTAAAAGGCTAAGCCAGGAATTACATTGTTGCGTTCTGTCCCTCTGCCAACCAGATAAATTGTCATAAACCTGCAGGCCAACTGCGTGAGGAGTTGTGGTGGACAGATTTAATGCAAATGTCATAGAGGTGATGGGGTGGCAGAGGGTGTAACATAGGAGGTACAGGTACAGGTACAGGTACAGGTACAGGTACAGGCTAGTACTGAGGGAAGGATTGTGAAACTTAAGTTAAGGGGAACTCCAAAATTTTCAAATTAGGGAAGCTGGTATGGGAGTAGAGGGGGCGAGAGGAGTATGAGATGGGTCTCGAGAATGCAGTACACAAGTTGTGAAGCCACCAACAAGTCAGCCACCTTGTACTCAGTAGCATGTTGTCACTGGGTAGTCAACAACACTCTTGGCAGGCGGGGGATTGAGAGTAACTGTGGCACCCAGATGGGTCAGGCTATTTCACACATCAGTCAGGTGGCAAAATTCATTACTACTTATCGTAGTGTGCCTATTTGTAATGTTTGCTTAACATTACAATGACAAATTTCTAAATGTCAATTTGGTACTTAAAAATTTGTCTTTTTCCTCTTTGACCACATTTCCCTCACAATTTACCACAGTACACATTTTCAATGCAACTGCACATTTGTAACCAATCTTTCGTAGTTACAATAACACCGCCAATTTTCAGTATGAATTATGTATGACATAATTAACATCCAGTGTTAAGTTATAGTATAGAGTTTTTAAAAACTGTTTCACAAAAATTATTTAGCACACCACCAATGGAATATTAATGTCAAAGAAAAAGATGAAAAATAAAGTACCACATAATAAAATATTAAAGTCGTAACTTTAATGTGTAATTAAGCTACTGAAGAAAGCAAATATCTCACCTGCCAACAGCTCCTCCATCCTCAACTTCTGCGGCATCTGTAAAAATATTAAGAAGCTGAATAACTTTACATCAACAGAATTTGAGTGTAAATCAAACATCTTGATATGTGGCAGTGGTTGTCTTCTCACTGCACATGCTCATTTTAATGTCAAGAAGTTGCTAAATTAAAATAGTGATGGAGATAAGGAATCAGGTGCTGTGGCATGTACATACATGTGGAATTTTATAAAAGTGAGATTGATGAAAACTGCATAATGATCCAAGTGAAGAACCACAAAATATTTTAATTTTAATTGTCTGAATTCATTACAGCTGCCATATACAGCCACTGTCACAGAGAAGGACAAAGGTGCCCACAAAACGCAAGGCAACATTGGTGTTTGGAGGCTGGTGTAAGGACACTGCCAGTGACCGAAATAATGGTACAGCTTAGTTTGCTGGAATGAACACCCCTCATGAAAGGGGAAAGGAATAACAGACCATTATAAAATTACAGATTGTCACAGTTAGGAGATAGAGAAATTATGTCATGTACAATTCTGATAGTGTCTCCATTGGATTTCAAGTTACTGAGAACCAGCAGATCCCAAAGTGATGAGCCACAGCAGTTCACGTAGCACACGTCGCAAATGACATGCCATGTAGTGTAGCAGAGTTGTGGCTGCTTACAACTATGTGACTCACTTTCTTTTGTATTAGTAGTGTGATGTTGATAGGAAGCCATAAAGGCCACATGAATACCGAGAATCCTGATCGAAACACTTTAAACTATCTGCAAGTACTGTAATGACTGCATACCTACAAAACTGGAGGACACTGGCCTCAACAATACATTATGATTTTATGAGCTTTTTCTATTTAGGGGTGTACTAACCTGTTCCAGAGTGTTGTTGTGTTAGAGTAATTCTTCATCAAAGTTCATATTTTGGATTCCAACATGCTAATAGCTGCCCCAGTGGTAAGGAGGTTTAATGTGTCGAGGGTATGCCCACAGATACTTAACATGCGTGGCCAGCACATAAGTTTTCATTTCAATTGAGTCACACTACCCTGTTAGGGAGCTTCTTACAGATGCAAGCAGTTTGTTCAAGGTACATTGTTGGTTAGGGTTTGGATAGTTATTTTCTATGTATTTTGTGTTTATTAGCACATGCTCAGTTAGCCCCCAAACTACACTGAATAGCTCTTGTTGTTCACACTGCTACAGCAGACTGCAATGTGATTGAAATATAGCACTGTAGGCATCCAAATCGCTATTGATGGCATTCTCCTGTAAAAATGCATCGGTGGCAACTGGCATCAGTGTATCAGCCTCACTGATTTGTACCTGTACACACAGAACAAGTGAGACTTGTGTGTTTCATAGTGAATGACTAGTGGAAGCCACTTCATACTGTGGACAGTGTTAAGGTGATATGCAGAAAAGTATATCTAATTTACAAAGAAGATAGTGTAGGTGTCTTGAAGTGTACTATGTGACATTGGTAGCAATGATATATGGCATCATAAATCACAAATACTGTAACAGCCTAGCACATGTTCATAGCAACACTGCAGAGAGCAACAATGACAGCATGAAGAACCAGCATAAAGGTGTGGGAGTTTAAACAATTGGAAAATTTTATATCCAGCAACTAAAGGAACTATATGCCAATTTGGATACACAGCTTAACCAACAAAACTATCATCAACAAGTGTGGTACTCAGTACTGATGACTTAACATCAGCCATTCCTGTCAGGGACTGCTGTTACAACTTTTACAAGAAACTAATGTAACATTTACACAAAATCCAACTGCAGTGTAAATTTGGATTCCTTGACATGCATAAGGCAAGTCCTACATCACTTGGAGGGGAAAGGAAATTTCAAAACTGAAGTCTTTAAAGTAATCTGTAAGAGCACAGTTTGACAGAACTTCAGGCAATGCATCATTATCCCATTTTGGTATACTCGAACATTTAATTGGGAAGCTGTTAGAGCAGTTGCTGTGGACAATTTTGAAGCAACTTTGTATTTTGGCCATGCATATCTCTGTGGTCATGGCTAACAGGGATGGAAGCTGATATTATGACAGCAGCAACACAATGTGACTAATGTGAACACATCCAATAAAGAGGAAACTGCAAATAAGAATTTTTTGTCGAGTAGTGACTTGAGTAAGAGCATAATTGGACTGGGGCAGCCCAACAACTAGGGTCCCAATGGCAGTCAAAACAAAGGAAATACAAGAAATTAAAATGGAAACAAAAAGTGGAAAAATAGGTAAAAACATCTGACTAAACACGTCCACATATGTCCATAGCTCATTGAGGGGCTACAGCAGTGGTCTGGAATTAGTCCTCTGAAAGTGAACTAAATGGATTTTGGTCCACTCAGCTTGTGTCAGTTGCTAACAGGATGCGGCTTAACTTCCAGCACTGCAGTACCTCATGAGAAACAAGTACTTTTATTCACTCTGTGAAGGCAGTACAGAATTCTCTGACCAGTCATTTGCACAGAAGTTGCTGGTGGTGACTGCGCTGAAGTCATTCCATGTGGTACTGTGTTACAATCATTACTGTATGCCTCCTACCAGATTTAAACACATGATAATGAATTTAATAATGGTTACAGAGAGCCAAGGATGCTTGCACAAGGTAGACCAGAGTGGAGAACTGCATCAAACCCCATTCGGACTGACAATAACAACAACAAGAACAACTGCAGTCCATAAACTGGGTGAGTATGAGCCTAACACCAAGTGGTGTTTACTTTACAAACTGATTTTCTGCTACATCAGTTCCATACTGACTTCCCTCCTACCTCCCTCCCACCCACCCTACCTCCCACCTTTCGCACTGCAGTTCTGCAAGTATGAAATGTCTGAGATGAGTGGCAGTATAGTTACTTCCCACTCACCAAATCTATCACTCTTACTGAAGGGTGCAGTGATGTAAGACAGATTGTGATTTAGTAAGCAAATTGAGTGCACAGTCTTGCTATTGTTAGGTAGCACTGATTGGGACAAATGACCGACAGTCGAGATCAGATGGCCTCTAACAAAGCTGTGTTTAGTCAGGCTGTGGAGGATGCATGGGGAAATTACATGATGCAGTGTCCACAGTTGCATTTTTCCTCCATTACATGAAGGAAGAACAATCTGTGGACAAAGTTCATTGCTGTAGCCCAGGATTCAGACAAGAAATAAACACGTTTTGTCCAACAGAAATTAAATGTCATATTGTTTCTTATTCTACATACAGCATGAGGAAACACATGTACTCCATCAAATAAATGCAGCATACAGACCAATTTCTATATACAAACACCATTTAGAAACTACAAATTATCCTACTGCCCTGTTTTCTTATTTGGTCATGAGAGACTTTCCAATTTGTAATTTGCCTGTGTGTGTGTGTGTGTGTGTGTGTGTGTGTGTGTGTGTGTGTGTGTGTGTGTGTGTGTGAGAGAGAGAGAGAGAGAGAGAGAGAGAGAGAGAGAGAGAGAGAGAGAGAGAGAGAGAGAGAGAGAGAGATGTATTTTGCACATTTTTGGCAGAGGCTGATGGGTGGCAATAGAGTGGGAGAGAAATGAATTTGACATAACAAAAAATAGCCCTAAAAAGGGGCACTCTTGGTTTATTCATTTCATGTATGTAGGCAGAGAGCAAGTAAAGAGAATGTAATACTCAAAATATTAAATTAAAATAAATTTATTTCAGGTACAAGGATAATGCCAACTAGAACTAGCTCAAATTTCCTTCTCTCATCTTTGATATTTTTCCGTCACCAAGAGATTTTGTGCTGGCTCTCACTGGCAGAACACTGCACAGAAGAACAAGGAAAGAATGTAAAATGTTCTCAGTCCATAACATTTTATCCAGAATGCCTCTATTTCCGACTTCAGTCATGCACCCTGGCACTGAATCTGTGAGGCATTGGACCCATTTGTCAGAAGAAACAACCCCACCAAGGCTTCAAAAAAACCAGTCCAAAAGAGCATCAGCTATAAATGGTGTGTTTCACAGCCAGTTCTCTGTGTGTTCGTGCTACTTACACACACATAATTTCCATTGTGTTCAAGTGAGCAGTCTCTCACAGCCAGTCCATTACATTAATGTCTATCTTGGACAGCTGCAGTTGAATGAGCAGACCTATACACAAGTGAATATTCCTCCTGTAGCATGAATTCCCCTCCACAATATAGCATTCACACTAAATGCAGCACCACTTTCTTAAAAATGTGGGCATACGGACTGCTACTGAGGCGGGGGAAACCGACGCCCCCGGCGGGGGAAACCGACGCCCCCGGCGGGGGAAACCGACGCCCCCGGCGGGGGAAACCGACGCCCCCGGCGGGGGAAACCGACGCCCCCGGCGGGGGAAACCGACGCCCCCGGCGGGGGAAACCGACGCCCCCGGCGGGGGAAACCGACGCCCCCGGCGGGGGAAACCGACGCCCCCGGCGGGGGAAACCGACGCCCCCGGCGGGGGAAACCGACGCCCCCGGCGGGGGAAACCGACGCCCCCGGCGGGGGAAACCGACGCCCCCGGCGGGGGAAACCGACGCCCCCGGCGGGGGAAACCGACGCCCCCGGCGGGGGAAACCGACGCCCCCGGCGGGGGAAACCGACGCCCCCGGCGGGGGAAACCGACGCCCCCGGCGGGGGAAACCGACGCCCCCGGCGGGGGAAACCGACGCCCCCGGCGGGGGAAACCGACGCCCCCGGCGGGGGAAACCGACGCCCCCGGCGGGGGAAACCGACGCCCCCGGCGGGGGAAACCGACAATCGGCTAGTACTACCTGTTGTCACCACTTATTTGCCATTATGTCTGGACCCTCACGGCTGCTAAACTACTGTTTGGTCTTGGTAAGACAACTTATCTGTGAAAAAATACATTTTTTCACATTGCATTCAGATGTAGCTCTGTGGCTGCCAGCCAGTGTAACATTTCCTCACTGAGTTCCTGTTTTATAGTGGATCATAGTGCGTGCAGTACAGCTTTCCTTGGCCCTCAACTAACTGCATCATTGGAACTGGGAAGTTGGTCACTCACTACAACTGCTTCGTATCTAGGGGAGGGATTAGTTGGCTCTTACAGGCAAGCTATGTGTTATCCTGCTGTGTGCTCAGTATCTTGAGCCAGGCATTCTGCTGATAGTGCCTCCTTCAACAAAATTCTTTAAAATTCTCTTTACAGTAGGGGTAGACTTCTGACATTCCAAAGATTCATCAATCACACAGGTTGATATTTTATCCAAAGTTCCCAATACTCAGGCAACTTCCACTCCCATAGTCACCCTTGGGGTGAATTTGTATAGCTTTAAAAATGCACGTTACTACCCCTTAATATTTGTCATGTCAACACAGGATACATAGAAATTCACAACTCTGCCAGATATGTGACAAGCATGGATGGAAAGCCAAATCATCTGCATACTGCAGACGTTTGCTTAACCTTGCACAGCTTACACTGAGGACAGGCCACATATTTGAACAAAATTTCCTTAAACATTTTTGCCATTTATCAGCATGACAAGAGAGAAATCAGCATTGGACTAATATGCCATTTCTGATGACTAACACCTCTGACAATACCTCAGTTACAGTCATCCACTCACAAGCAGCACCAGAGGAATATCACAGTCAAGCAAACATTAATGGTTTGAGTTGGAGCCAGGGCATGAGTAACGACAACCAAAGGTGTATTCATTTATTTCTTATGTCTGTTACTTGTAATTAGGGTCTCAGTGATGTTCTAAGGCCTTCCATGACATCTTCCACTGATCTGTGCCCGCAACTATTGTTGCTATGATGGTCTAACACAAGACTGCAACTCACCTCGCCATCATCTTCCTTATCTTCCCCTTCTCCCTGTTCCCGTTTTCAAGCACGATATGCAGTACACTAGGACTCCCATACAAGAATAACATTGTGTGATGAAAACCTGAATAGTATTGTAAACCCCGTGAAGAAATTTGATCTCTTTTTGCTGTAAAAATGTTTGTGGAAGCGCACTTCACAATGTTGATATTGTGCTGGACTATACACAAGCACTGTAATGGAAAGTGAAGTTATAGTTTGGCACATGTGACAGATGAGATCTGATGGAATATGATCAAATGTTTTGTTGCAACACTTTGCTTACCTAGGCCTGCAACTGGATGATACTGTGAATCATTAGTTTTACTGTTTCCATTCTTTGCCATGAGGTCTGGTTTGTGTTCAAATAATTATATCAAACTTGGCACCCATTCTACATCTACATCAGTAAAGGCACATAAGTGAGTACTTAAGATGCCAGCATCCAAGTTCAAATGCATCTGGAAGCTTAATTGTTGGCATTCTTTTTTCTGGTAGTTCATAATAGATCTAATAGATTATAGTTAATATTCTCTGACAAGTAGCTGACCCAGTAATGTTGATAACTAATTTGATAATGCTGCCTGCCCATTCATTAGAGCTTTAATGGCTGTATGTAGGTGCAAAAGTACATCATTATTTGTTCACACTTTGTCAAAGTACTCTGGGAAATTTTAACCACTGCTTTAAACATTTAAGGATGGTAAGTATTAAGTGTGGTTGTAGTAGTGTGTAATATTTCTTATCATGAACTGTTAAAGGTATCATGTTTCATTCTGTCTTTTAAGAAGAGCTCTTCAAATGTTGCTTTTGTTGTTGGTTATTTTCTCTATCATAAAACATTATAACTTTCATGACTTTAGCTACAGGTAGTTTAATAAATGTATCTGAAACAGAGTGAAGCCCATACACAACAAGAGCAGCTATTTCATTACTCAGACACACAATTCCATTATTTGCATAAATGTCAAAAAAATCTGTCTCTCTTTCTAGTGAATTTGCAAAAACAATTAAAAAATGGAAATGTGTAGCTTTGAACTCTGCACCTTCAAGTTACCGTGCAATGCTTCTATCATTTCACCATGGAGAATGGATTTGGGAAGAGCAGGTAATTTTGAGGCCATAACCTTCATTCTAAATCATGCAGAGATATATTTTCAAGCTGCAAAATGAAGAATATGAGTGGCAGTGGAAAACAAAAAACTTGTTGGTAAAACTGGTCTTCCATTCTTAGTTGCTTGAATGGTAGACAGTGAGCACTTAGAATCTGAATGCCAATAAATATACTAAGGCTAAGAGTGTGCTTATGTCAGTGATTTGAACCTTCCGAGAGTCAGGTCCATAACCTATGCAGTTAAGTAAGCGATCACTAGCATGAATACTGAGTTAGTATCAGACACCTCACATTTACCACACCAATGACACTCATCTCCCCGAGATCAATACCTGGTCTGGTTTTTATGGCACTATTGCCAAATGGTCTGATCTTTCCAGGCTTTTGTCTAATATGGCACAATTGTTTGTTTGCTGACGAGTGTACACTGACCCCTACCTCAGCACCTCAATGCCTCGAGCCATCACAATTCTTCAGAAACGAATTTAACAATACCATGGAAAGCACACAGGCACGACAAAAAAAAAAAAAAAAAGAAAAAAAACTGTAAGAAAGTGAGCTCTCAGTGAACAAGGCCTCTGTTATATATAGATAACATACACTCACATACTCACGCAAATGCAACTCTCACACACGTGATCACACTCTCTGGCAGCTGAAGCCAGGCTGCGAGCAGTTGCACATGATTAAACAGGCAATCACGTGGGGGTAAGGAGGAGGCTGGGACAAGGTGTGGGAGGGTAACAGGGTAGAAGTGAGCAACAGTAGATTGCTGGAGATGACCTGCAGGAGACAGGACATAATAAGGTTAAAGGCAATAGCAAAGAGGGTCACACTCAAAACAGTACCCTGAGGCACACCAACTTCCTGGTAAAGGTGTCTGACAAGGCAGTACCAACATTCCTTGAAAAATCAATACTTTAAAAATACCTGAAGGACATGGGGCATGTGGCCTCAGAAGTGCCACATGTAGAGAGATCAAGAATACCCATCCTTCAGAAGGTGTTTCAGGCTTTCTGCAAATTTAAAAACACTGGCAGTGTCTGATATACCCACAGAAAACCATTCACGACACACGTTGACAAAGTGATGAGATGGTCAGCTGCAGGACGGCCTGATCAAAATCCGCACAGTACAGTGGTCAGTGAATTGCCACACTCTAGTCACTATACCAGCCAGGCATGAATTACATGTTTCATCAGTTTGCAAACACAGCTTGTGGGAGAAATGGGGCAGTAACTAGAAGGAAGGTATTTTTCCGTACTGGGCTTGGGTATGGGTATGGGAATGACAGTGTCTTTATGCTGGTATCTGGTAAACGGCGCCCTCTGCCCAGATGCAGTTGTACATAAGAAAGAGCAAGTGCTTGCCCACAAAAGAAAGGTTTAGGAACATCTGAATGCAAACATCGTCCAGCACTGTGTTGGAGGATCGATAGGAAGTGAGAGCAAGTTCTCGCCCCCTCATACTAAAGGCAGCTTGTAGCACTCGCTAATCTGCCAAAATAAGGGTACTACCCAAGCCTCCTCCACTTGTTTCTGGTGGAGGAAGGCAGAATGATAGTGGGTGGAGCTTGAAATCTCCGCAGAATAGCAGCCCAATGGATCTTGGTCCTGCAGGGCCCATACAACAGATGAGGTAGTGGAACTGTTAGAAGAACTAGTTAAGGAAATCTAGCTAGATTTTTGCTATCCTGAAGGGTGCAATGACACTGTGCATGCAACTGTTCATAATGAATGCAGTTTGCCATCATAGAATGATGGTTAAAAACATGGAGAACACATCTCTGCATGTGAGTTGAGTCACAACACAGCTCAGTCAATCAAGGCACTGGGACATGGCACAGTAAAGATGAAGGACGAGAATGGAATATTGTGTGGTGGTAATGATGGCATTTGTAAGATACTCTACCTGGCCATCACAACTGGAGAAATTATGTTACTCAAAGGGTGCCAGGGAACAGTAAATCTCGAGTCATCCCTAGAAAGTTGCCATTTGGGTGTGCATATATGTGGGGTAGGAGTCAGAAAATGGATAGCAAATGGTAAATGGTTGCTCGAGTACGTACTAGAGACAGTGATGAGATGATGGGCAAATTGGGCAGTGCAGGAGATTTCCAGATATGGGTAGGAGTGCATGTAGTTAAAAGGAAGATGGGTACTCCCACGATAAGGCAAATGAGGTTAAGGTGACAGAAGTTCAGCCTAGAGGGCACCTCTCTGTCAGGTTCTGGGAGATTTCCAAAGAGAATGGTGTGCATTACAGTCAACGAGCAGCAGAAAGGGGTGAGGGAGTTGGCCAGTAAGCTGGATGAAGAGTGTCCATGACACGGAATGACTGAGGGATGTAAACAGTACATATGGAAAAGTTCAGGAGAGGAATGTAAAACGCGGACAGGAATAGCTTCAAGCTGGGTAGTCAGGGAGAAATGTTGACTTTGAACGTCCTTCCATATGAGCAGCATGACTCCCCTCTCTCCTCCTACGATATGGAATGCCATCTTTGGAGAGAGGGAGTCAAAGCAGACTGGGAAGAAATACAAAAGCTCAAATCAGTCAGGAGGATGCAATTTTGTTTCCTGCAGGCAGAGAACTAGCAGAGGCTGTGATTCCAAGAGCAGCCGCAAGTCATCTTTTTGGATTGAAGGCCACTAATATTCCATTGGAATAATGTCATGATTAGGAAAGAGGAGGAGGAGGAAAGAGATGGAGAGGTGGCACCTCAGCGGCCATTCCTGTGTTACATTCTTGACTGCATTTACATAAACTTATGGCTCCTCTTTTTTGGTTTCTTAAACATTTTATTTTATCTGACACATTCCTGACCTTTAAGATTTGTGCCACATATTGGTCCTAAAAAACAAGATGTATGAAAAAGAAACCACTTACTGGATAAAGGACTGTTTGCCATGGTCATGGGAGCTGGCAAGTAAGTCAATGCAAGATCTGAAAGATCACAAGAATGATCATTCAATTCTGTTTAATATACCAGAGACCTATATTAATGTTACTGAAAGCAAATCCCTAACGACAAAAGTAACTAAACAGTTACTTTGAAATCACACTGCGCAATTTGTGATGCACGTGCTTAAGTACACTAAGGTAGTTTTATTGAATTACTAATCAACACGTGTCAAACATAACAAACACTATGACAAGTATACCTCTCAAAGTAGTTTACTTGGTAGTCATTTCACAAGCAGGAAAGTATTTTCAGAAGAGTTTAGGAAGTTTGATAGGCCATGAATGTATGAAGGAGAATGAGTCTGATATCATTCTAGAAAGGTACTTTGAAATGTGTTTGCAATTGCGAGTACCTGTCATTTGTGTTTGTGATATTTGCTCAAAAATGGAGAAATCTCAGTTCCCAACTGCAATCAGTAAGCATTTTAGACAACAGTAAGTGATAAGTGTCAATTTTAAGGAATATTTATTGTCATGTTTAATGAGTATCAACTATGGTGTAACACATCGCTTTGGTAAAGGTGTACATCTCACAATGTCTACAGTACCGATGAACAATGGTCACCACCACAAAGTGATTATTATTTTTTTTTAATTCAAATGATGGCTTTAAACTTTTATACCCTTCTCTGTTGTGCATAATGTGGTGTCACCGCCAGACACCACACTTGCTAGGTGGTAGCCTTTAAATCGGCCGCGGTCCGGTAGTATACGTCGGACCCGCGTGTCGCCACTATCAGTGATTGCAGACCGAGCGCCACCACACGGCAGGTCTAGACAGACTTCCTAGCACTCGCCCCAGCTGTACAACCGTCTTTGTAGTGATGGTTCACTGACAAAATACGCTCTCATTTGCCGAGACGATAGTTTAGCATAGCCTTCAGCTACCTCATTTGCTACAACCTAGCAAGTGGCCCATATCAGTTACTATTGATATTGTGAATCATGTACCATCAAAACAGACGTTCATCATTAATGGATTAAAGTTAAGTATTCCACCAGCTAAGTCAGTTTTTCTAAATTCGAATTTCCTTGTCCTGTTCCAGACCTCACGCCAGCCTGCGTGAGTTAAAACGCATGCATTTTGGCCTCCTCTAGTAACACCTGCCAACCACAACACACAAAATCTAGTGGAGATTGATGCAGCATATCTGCAGGATGGGATAACGATAATTAGTTTATCGTTCTTCACAGTTCATGATGATTTCAGTGTTTTATTCTATCATGATGATGATGATACCTGGTTAGGGGGCACTCAATGGTGTGGTTATCAGCATCCACACGAATCCCCAAATTTTACATGGTCCAGCCATGCCACTTTCACAAATGATGATGGCAACACAAACAACCAGTCCATGGGTTTATTCCTTGCTGTCTCATTCTTGTTCAGCAATGTGCCTTCCCCCTAGAACTGTCAGCATCATGACAACTGCCATTACATCAGGAGAACGAAGATGAAGTCGAGCTGTCAGTAAGATTCTGTACACTAACCAATGACACATGACTTGACATTAATAATTAAAGAGAGTTACTTGTTTTAAATTAAGAGCCAGTATATGAGTGGTATTTGAGATATTTTTTGGTTCATTTAGCAAGTAATTTAGACTTGAGATAGCATTTCAGTTAACAGTGCTAAAGAAGTTGCAAAGTTTGTGATGTCAGGAAACAGACTGCCATGGGAGATGCAATGAGACTGAAATGGAGATGAATAGGATATTAATAAAGGAGTTTATTTGATTAAGCAAGTTGGTAGTGTGCAGAGTAGCTCAGAATAGGAGGAAGTATTTTAACGGTTCAAAGCCCTGAGCTGATGAAATATGTCCTCACCCTGGGAGGAGGACAGGAAGCAGTGTGGGGTTCATTACATGCCACAGAACCAAACTTTATATGCTACTGGTGAAAATCACACTTGCTCTGCCAGTCTCATACGTGCATCCACTACTTTCACTCACCTGAGCGATGGGGCGCGTGCCTTCCTCCTCAGCAGGGCCTGATTGACAAAAAAAGAATTTGCGTGTTAATATAATAAATACTTTATCTGCACAAGTAAAACAAACTAGTGATAAACTAAGTGTGTTTCAACATGACCTGATAAAGAACAGAATCAATTGTTTCTATCTTTTAGAAAAAGTACGGATCAGTGTATAATTGAGCATCTAATCTACTCAATTATAAACAACCATCAATATTACCGAGTTCCAGAAAGCCAGAACTTTATTCCGGTTGCACGCTTGCTATCTGAAGACTGGCAGGGACAAATAAATGTTTATTGTCATCATTTCACATAATTATTGATCAAATTTTAAAATCTGCTTAATAAAACATACAATCTTATGTTAC
The DNA here is from genome assembly GCF_021461395.2 of Schistocerca americana. NCBI lineage: Eukaryota > Metazoa > Arthropoda > Insecta > Orthoptera > Acrididae > Schistocerca > Schistocerca americana. The sequence goes on along the minus strand of NW_025725481.1, from coordinate 11,523,450 downwards.
ACAGTTAACACAGTGTCACGTTTAACATTTAGGAACTGTGTGTAAGCTTGTTTATGCACCTTCACTACTTGCATTCATGTACCGACATTATATTCATCCAGTATTTGGCAATGAGAGCACTTGGTGTTTTGCAGAAAACTTCACCAATAATTTTAAATTATGATGAATTTCTCTCACAGATACCCCACAGAAAGTAATAGCAAAAATGTTTATCACTTACCACATTTTTGCTGTTTGTGCAGTAATAATGCCACATCAAACACATTCAATGTAACACTCCTTTCTTTACTTACAGATGGGTACAAGTAGTGAGGAGAATGAGTGGCAGGTGAGGCAGATTATTTCTCAGGTGGATTTTTTGTAGAGGTGAGACAGAAAGAAAATCTGATGCGTATGGGAACAGGATGGATTAGGAGACATAATAGGAATGAGGTGGAAGTGGGTGGAGTAGCATCTGGCTGGTGTTTTACAATTCTGCCTTATGCCACAGAACAGAGGTATGTCAGTTGCTGGCATCTGAACAGGCTTGAAACTGAAACTCACCCTCAGTGCAGCGGATCTTGCCAATGACAGCCACTGCACGGTTTCCACCCTGGAGCCATGCGACACTGGACAACTTAACAGTATTTCTCCATTACATAGCCTTTGTAGGGGAATGTGCAGTGGCTCACTAGCCAACCCAAGTTCCAGACTCGACATCAACTATCTACTTTGGAATGCATGACTATATTAATAAGAATGTGGCCCACAATATTGGCATTGCCAGTGCAACCTACAGCAGTGTTTGTCAGTTGTTACAGACAGAGTGCTCAACTGGAAGCTTCAAGAATAGTTTTCATATTAGTGGCAATCTTTTCATGCATCATGGCATTCTCTTCCTTGCCTTCATCAGAAAGTTGTTTCATTTGCTTCATGTTGGCATGTACCATCTGTGCCGCAATGAAACACACTTCCTCTTGTCCACTCAGGAACATCTCTCTTCTTGTGCTTTTATAATTAACTTTTTGTCTCTGGAAGATTTTTACCAGTGTCTTGTGATCCATTAGGTAGCCTTCATCTCTGTGTTCAAGTGCTTCTGCATAGTGTTTGAATGGTTTTGCTCCGTGTTCAAATGCCTTGTGGCACTTCTTTCTTTCATCCTGGTATCTTTCTGCCTGCACCATTCCACATCATCATACCTCCTTACTGATGTCTTGGCCCAATTTCTGTATTTTTCTTCCAGGTGTGTGCCTCATGGATGACACTGCCATCTCCTCCATGGGGATGACAGTTCATACTTTTGGCTGCTGTTACAGTCAAAACTTTTCCTCTGAGCACAGCAACATTGGAATCTAGGACATCATCAGTGCAGCTTGCAGTGCTCAGCTTAGCTCATATTAGTGACAACCTTACAGCATATCAGGAGTATTTTTATGTTGCTTGCACTAGGAAGCTGTTTCACTTGCCCAACATTATCATGTGCCTTCTGTGTTGCAATGATGTTCTAATGTTCATGGCTACCTGAGCACATCTCTCTCCTTGTGCATGGATCATCCACATTAGGTGGGACATATGACCACGAGTGTGGGTGGCAGATGGGGCAAGGCAGCTCCCTGCTGGACTCCCTGTAGAGAGGTGAGGCAGAAAGACGAATTGATTGGTCTGGGATCAAACTGTAGTGAAAGTCTTGATGGGAAATACACTCCTGGACATGGAAAAAAGAACACATTGACACCGGTGTGTCAGACTCACCATACTTCCTCCAGACACTGCGAGAGGGCTGTACAAGCAATGATCACACGCACAGCACAGCGGACACACCAGGAACCGCGGTGTTTACCGTCGAATGGCGCTATCTGCGCAGCATTTGTGCACCGCCGCCGTCAGTGTCAGCCAGTTTGCCGTGGCATACGGAGCTCCATCGCAGTCTTTAACACTGGTAGCATGCCGCGACAGCGTGGACGTGAACCGTATGTGCAGTTGATGGACTTTGAGCGAGGGCGTATAGTGGGCATGCGGGAGGCCGGGTGGACGTATCACCGAATTGCTCAACACGTGGGGCGTGAGGTCTCCACAGTACATTGATGTTGTCGCCAGTGGTCGGCGGAAGATGCACGTGCCCGTCGACCTGGGACCGGACCGCAGCGACGCACGGATACACGCCAAGACCGTAGGATCCTATGCAGTGCCGTAGGGGACCGCACCGCCACTTCCCAGCAAATTAGAGACACTGTTGCTCCTGGGGTATTGGCGAGGACCATTCGCAACCGTCTGCATGAAGCTGGGCTACGGTCCCGCACACCGTTAGGCCGTCTTCCGCTCATGCCCCAACATCGTGCAGCCCGCCTCCAGTGGTGCCGCGACAGGCGTGAATGGAGGGACGAATGGAGACGTGTCGTCTTCAGCGATGTGAGTCGCTTCTGCCTTGGTGCCAATGATGGTCGTATGCGTGTTTGGCGCCGTGCAGGCGAGCGCCACAATCAGGACTGCATACGACCGAGGCACACAGGGCCAACACCCGGCATCATGGTGTGGGGAGCAATCTCCTACACTGGCGGTACACCACTGGTGATTGTCGAGGGGACACTGAATAGTGCACGGTACATCCAAACCGTCATCGAACCCATCGTTCTACCATTCCTAGACCGGCAAGGGAACTTGCTGTTCCAACAGGACAATGCACGTCCGCATGTATCCCGTGCCACCCAACGTGCTCTAGAAGGTGTAAGTCAACTACCCTGGCCAGCAAGATCTCCGGATCTGTTCCCCATTGAGCATGTTTGGGACTGGATGAAGCGTCGTCTCACGTGGTCTGCACGTCCAGCACGAACGCGGGTCCAACTGAGGCGCCAGCTGGAAATGGCATGGCAAGCCGTTCCACAGGACTACATCCAGCATCTCTACGATCATCTCCATGGGAGAATAGCAGCCTGCATTGCTGCGAATGGTGGATATACACTGTACTAGTGCCGACATTGTGCATGCTCTGTTGCCTGTGTATGTGCCTGTGGTTCTGTCAGTGTGATCATGTGATGTATCTGACCCCAGGAATGTGTCAATAAAGTTCCACCTTCCTGGGACTATGAATTCACGGTGTTCTTATTTCAATTTCCAGGAGTGTATTTTATGAACAAAGGTACTGGCACCAGAGACAAATCTAGTGAAGAGGAAGTGATACTGTATTATCAGCCATTCTCTCCAAAAGCATTGACACATTCATCCCACATGCTTCAGTTGTTTTCACTCTACTATACACTCCCAGCACCTTCATTTCAGAGGTGATCAGCTTTCATATGTTATAAAGTAGATCATAGAAACCTTATGTCTGCTGACTGGATTCTTCATAACCACCCTATCCATAATTCAAAAGACAGCTCCATAAATAATTGTAAACAATTAATTCCAAGAAACTACAGAGACATTCAACACAAAATAAGGAAAAGAAAACAAATGTCTCCAGTACACTATCTCATGAGAAAGAAGAAAAACAGTACATCAAGAGAACAGTATCTGTACATTTGTGGTGGTAGATTTCCAACTACAGTTACGATTTTGATATGATTTTCATTAATAAAGACATGCATTAATTTTAGTTACAAGGCACAGACATCAGTTTTCTTCAAGAATGAGTTATCAGTGAAAATATATGTCAAATAGTATATACCTAGCAAATAATGTAACAAAGATAAATAATATCTACACTGTCTTTGCCATCCACAATTAAGCCAAAGATAGGAAGCTCCTTCTATAAAACATACTGTACTCACTTCTGTACCAACAAAGAAAAAAACACATTCTAGCATCACCTGTCAGCTTCTGGGTTCTAATTGTACATAAACTGAACAACAGATCACAGTACACAATGAAATGGGACATTCCTATGGTTATGCAGATTCTGAAACAAACATTTTGGCAGGACCTTTATGTCTGATTGACCACAGAAAGGTTAAGGGAGCCCCTGAAAATGTTAGTATCAAATAACTTATGGTAGTACTGAACGCATCAGCTATGACCATTTATAAACTAGATTCACACCCAAATATTTCCATTTAAGTTACTACCAGAATAGGTTGTACAAAAAGGTTCAGTTTTGAAATACAAATCATCCTCTGTTTCTTCTACTCACATCATTCATTCATTCATTCATTCATTCATTCATTGGAGTCCCACTGTTTGATTAAGCCTCTTCCCTGGCTTCTCCTGGTATTCTGGTCTCAAGCTACAGGCATTGCAGCTTGTAGTCCATGTAGCCTGATATCCACTCAATGCCTCTCACCAGACTGTCACCTCAATGTTCCCCCCACTCACCTCCCTAGGATAGGAGCATGTAATTGTCTTATCCTATCTGTCACTCACTCCATCACTAGATTTGTCACTCATCTCCACTACCTCCCCACTACGTCTCCTACTCCTGCCTGTTCCCTGTCCATTTTTCTGTTTCCTTTTCCCTCCCTGTAATTCTCAGCACACACGTTTCCACAGCTATATAGGTAAACTTTGTATTTCTGTAAGTCAGTAAATACTCGCCCCAAATCAAAGTCCTCAATATTCAAAAACATAAATATATTAAAATATATTGTGATTTCTGGATTCTAATTCAATTGTGAATGGTGGACTGACTAAGGGGTTGCAGAAATCACATAGATAAGAACTATAAACCCACTATCCAATCAAAATACCTGGGCACCCTTATGTAACGTGCAACTGAGCATTTTAATTCAATGAGAGGTGGATCTACTATTATAGGAAGTGAAATGATAATTAAATGGACACCCTAGCTGCAAACAGGCGGTGATGTACTTCGTTGGGGAAATGTTGAAAATGTGTGGCCCGACCGGGACTCGAACCCGGGATCTTCTGCTTACATTGCAGACGCTCGATCCATTTAATTACCATTTCATTTCTAGCAAAGCTGCATGGTCATCCAAGGTAATTGTTCTTTCAAGAACAGATACTACCATCATATATAGTTAAAATACGGCTTCCCGGACATTGACCTTCTTGTGCGAACGCACACGATATGCCCAAACTCGAACGGGACTTGGTAGATTAATCTGCCACAAGTAATGAGTATGATCAGCAAACATCTGTTAGAAACACTACGAATGTAGTGGTGTGGATATGTTGGGAATGTGGATCTCACGGGGAGTGTGCAAGGGATAAGTCCCTGCAGACGCACTATCCTCCGTGCCCGCGGTGGCTCAGATGGATAGAGCGTCTGCCATGTAAACAGACGATCCCGGGAATGAGTCCAGGTCGGGACACACATTTTCAACATGTCCCCAATGAAGTACATGACCGCCTGTTTTCAGCTAGGGTGTCCATTTAATTATCATTTCATTTCTAGCAAAGCTGCATGGTCATCTAGGGTAATTGTTCTTACGGGAACAGATACTGCCATCATACATATTATAGGAAGTGGCAGGTAATACTGTTTTGTAAGCAGAATTCATCAGTCAGGGATCTGAGTACACTGAACATGGACTTTTCTTTGCATTACACCTGAATAATTAACACAGGAATGCATTTCAGCCCTTCCAAACTTGCCCAAGTCAGCTGTCAGCGATGTGACAGTTAAGTGAAAATGTGAAGGAACAACCAATGCTACATGAAGTCCAGGCACACACAGTATGCTGATGGACAAGTGCTTCTATCATTGTGGTAGGAAATAGTAAAAACCAGCTTGCAGTTAGCTGCTGCAGTCACTCTTCAGTTTTGAAGTGCAGCTAGGAGCCCGCTAAGGAAATGGCTGTGTACAGGGAGTTAGAAAAACTGGTTACAGTGGCTGAGCAGCTTCTGGAAACAACATTTCTGTTCAACATAAAGTCACACTGACTGTAGCATAAAAACCCATGACTGCTGTTGAGTGGATGAGTGGAAACGAGATTTGGAGTGACAAACAGTGCTATACTCCGTGGGTATCTGACGGAAGAATTTGAATAGAGTGACTACTCAGTGAACATTATCCGCCATTAACTCTACTGCCAACAATGCAGTGCAGAGCAGGCAGTGTAACAATATGCAATTTCTCCTCTTTAACTTGTTCTCCCCTTATTGTACTTCAGGATATGATAAATGCAGAAGGGTAAGTACATATTTGACAGTGTTGTGTACAATACACAGCAGAGGAACAATTCACAGACAACGACCGATTTGATCAGCTCAACACTTGTACCTCTCATGGATCAGCATTGTTAGGCAAAGGCTTATAACCAGTGGCATTCCTGAAGAAGGCTTGCCTGCCGATGTTCCAACCTGAAAGCAATGGATCGTCTTAGGGATTAGTTATAAATGGCATTTTCACTCCATACCCTGTGTCCAATATTTCTACCTTGTCTGGTATCAGCTATCTAGGAAGAATGGGATGGCATCCACCCACAGAGATTTCGAAATGTCAAAGTGTCCCCAGAAGAGTTCAAGTCCTCAAAGGAGAACACAAAATCTTAATGTCCACTAATAGGTGTCCAGATACATTTGATTCTCTAGTGTACAGAGCAGGAATGTAAGCCTGCCACAGTGGGCTCTTACTCTTACTCACCAGGTGACTTCGCTGCACCTGCAGTACTGGGTCCAGCCTCTGGTGACCGTAGCCGCTGTTGTTCTGCACTGGATACTATTGTACACACAGAGAGAAAACATCTTTCAAGTACTTTATGTTCACTTTAGTGACATGCTCTTAAATTATGGCTGCGATTGAGGGTAAATTTGCGTATTTTATCATGGACAATGATGTACTGAGGCTATAACCAATCTCAGAAGCCATAGTTACAAAAAGAAATCCACATTCATGGCATATAGGAAAAAAAATTTAAAAAACTTTGGACTGTGTTCACTGGGCACCATGTTCACAGACTGTGCTTGTATGTACCACTCCAGAGGAGAGATGCACATATCAATGACTTCTTATCAATGAATGCCATTTTGAAAGAAGTTTTGTGTACACATTATGAAAAGAGCAATAGAAAACAACATGTCAAACATAAACGTACAGATATTGTTCATTAGTGTTATTTCTATTTTGTGTGTGGTGACTTACATCAGGGGACAATATGCACCTTCAGCACTGTACAGCTATCGCAGCAGCTTTGGGTGCCAAACTACATGTGTTAAAATAAGTATTCTGTGGGGTCACCACACTGTCCTGTAAAGCAATAGGCTGCCGAAGGAGTTATTTCAACAACTGATGTATGTTGTGAGACACAGAAGAGGAACCTTCAAAATTATTGTGAGTGTCTCTTTTATACTGAATGAAGGTGATCTTTTAGTGTAGTTCATGAGTGTGATGATGAAGGGAATAAATAATTTGTTAAGTCAAAAGTGACATAGTAAGTTATTTATATAAATGTGATGCGTCAAAGGCATCAATTTTGAATTTTAAAGTAATTATAACAGAGTTTGAGAAGAAGTATAGAAGATAAGGTACAGAATATAATACATCATTGTATTAAATAATTACACCACATGACACCTGACTGCAGTGTTAGGGGACAAACGACATGAAAGGGAAGCTGTGTTGACAGAGGAGTGAGACAAGTGTCAGAGTCCTGCACAACTGAGTAAGCGAGCACAAAATGTGAGATCAGGAGACCACAGCCTAACTTGATAGGCTGCCCACCCCACCTGTCATAGACATGCACAGAAGTTGTGACTGAGCCTTATACAATGTACAGATATAGTTTAAGTCCTTTTGGTCACACATATTATAAACTTGCCAGTCAGTACTATAGGCAAAATGTCAAAGGTGGTGGTGTATGCATTTATCTAAATCCCAAGCTTAAATTTAAGTTAAGATATGAGGCTAAACCATTAATCATAGAAAAGAAAGTAATTGTTGCAGCAATTTGCAGATCACCATCTGGAGATACTGAAGTCTCTCTTAAGAATTTGGAAGAAATGCTAGACATTTTTCTCAAATGAGAACTCTGCCATAATTCTTTGTGGTGACTTTAATATTAATCTATTGGTCCAGAGTTCAGTAAAATACAAGTTTTTAGACATACTAAAAGCTTCAACTTGTTTCCCCACGTATCAGCTCCCACTAGAACAACAGATTCCAGTGAAAGCCTAATAAATAACATCTTCTCAAATGTGGTCACACATGAAGTTGCAGTTACAAATGTGAATATAGGATTATCAGATCATAATGCACTAACCTTTAATCTCACTGCAACTCCCAAGGAGGGGAAAATAAAAAGGAGTACAAACGATTTTTCTCTACTGAAAATTGTAATCAGTTCAAAAATAATGTTAAAAATGCAGTTTGGCCAGAGGTCTTGGCACAAACAAACACAAAAGATGCTTACAATACATTTGCTTCCACTTTTATGGCATACTTTGAAATGTGCTTCCCAAAAAAGCTTTTGAGTTACAGATCATCTGGATCCAAAGGGACCTGGAGTACATCCGGAATTAAAACATCAAGTGAAACCATGATATTACTAAGTTTAAAGTTAAAAACATGTCATGATCAGCAGTTTGTTGAGTATGTGAGAACATACAAACAGACTTACCGCAAAGTAATATCAAAAGCAAAATTATTAAGTAATGATAGATTAATAAGGCAGGCTAGTAACAAGTCCAGAATGATGAGGTAAAAAAAAAGAAAAAAATTTGGGTCAAACTAAAGAACAGGAAATCCATCTTAAAAATAATGAAAATATCCCCATAGAAAAAACGCCATGGCAAACAATGTAAACAATTATTTTGTTAATATTCCCCTTACTTTAAGCAACAATTAACAGTGATGTCTCCAATGGTAAATACCAGCATGATGGCAATCCCATCAGACGAGCATTAAGTTCTAAAAGTCATTAAATGCTTGAAATCCAAATTGTCCTCTGGTTTGGATGATGTACCTGTATCAATAATTAAAAAATTGCTCCACGTGTTGTCGAACCTATAGTGCACATAGCAAACTTGTCCCTTAGTGAAGAGATATTTCCGGATAAAATAAAATCTCTAAAGTGATACCTCTACACAAAAATGGCGACAGACATAAAATAGAAAATTACCAACCTATATCTCTCCTCCCATACTTCTCCAAAATACTTGAGGAATTTATGAAAATCAGGGTTACAAAATATCTAGAAAAACATAAACTAATAAGTAACAGTCAACATGGCACAGTACAGAAACAGCCATATTGCCCAGAAATAGTAAGAAATTTTGAGTCAAATAAACAGGTTGTTGGAATTAATCTAGATTTAGCCAAAGCCTTCAATACTGTGAACAATGTAATATTACTAGGGAAACTTGAAGCAATATGCATCAGGGGTACCGTTAAAAATTGGTTTGAATCCTATCTGCAAAACAGGTCACAAGTTGTTGAGCTGAGGTCATCCAAGAATCTTCACAATTTTAAACCCATATCTGAACCAAAACAAATTTAAATAGTTGTTTCTCAGGGCAGCATTCTGGGCCCATTGTTATTTCTAGTTTATATCAATGATATGCAGGCTCCAGACAGTTCAGCCAAAATTCTACTATTTGCAGATGACACGAGTATCATAATTAGTGATAAAAAAGAATCACTGTGTACTACAGCAGAAAAAATGCTCATACATACAGTCATGGTTATATTAAAATAAGCTGACATTAAATAGAAAGAAAACGAACTTTATACAGTAAGGGAGAAAGTGACAAGGGGAAAATATGTGCCTTATGCTGGATAGCAAAGAAATAGAAAAAATGTGCACCACGAAGTTTCTGGGAATGCGAATTGACCAAGATTTTAACTGGAATGAATACAGTTTTTATATTACTCAGTAACTTGGCTCAGCATGTTTTGCCTTAAGAATAATATCCAAGGTATGTAGCAAGGAATATATTAGAGTGGTGTACTTTAGTTATTTCCGATCAGTTGCTAGCTGTGGCACAAGCTTTTGGGGAGAAAACCAGGTCAACACTAAATGACATTTTTATTATGCAAAAAAGAGCTATTCATATCATGACACACAGCCCACCACAAACTCGCTGTAGACCCTTATTCAGACAACTGAAGATACTGACAATACCATTGATATATATCTTTAAATGCCTGGAAATGGTCAGTAAAAATAACTGCGATCTCCAAATCAACTCAAGCTACCATGATCACAATACAAGGCATTGTAAAGACTTCCACATTCCCTATGTAGCAAAAACTAGAAGTCAGAAACATGTTAGGCAATTAAAGAATTGAAAGGTAAAAATAATTAAAGCATTAAGTAAAACAAAATACTTGATGGAAAAATGCTACTAGAGTAAGCAAAGACCTGTCTCAGACTGTGGATTGAAACCTGTACTTACTTTTTAAAAAATTTAAACTAATTTAATTGTGTTTTCAACTTCATAATTATGGTACTTATGAAAAATCTGTTAATCATCTGTAATACATTTTGTGTACAAGGCGTAGTTCATGGTCTGTGATTGTTTATCATGAGCACGTACTTTTGTTTTTGTGTAATAAGTTCTTGTACACTACTTATGTACTATGTGTATGTAATTTGTTTGGCTGTTTGTATATGTTCGTCCATTTATTTTGTGTATGTGTTGTTATGAGTTACGTGTAATCAAATGACAAATCCTGTATCACGTGTGTGATCTATTGGACGCTAAATAAATAAATAAATAAATAAATAAATTAATTAATTAATTAACAAATAGACATCCAAAGGAACAGACACCACACTTTTATAAATATTCATGCCTGATGTAATATTGGCCTTTCAGTCCAAATGCACTGCAATGTCAGATATCCCACAGAAATATAGTAGACCCGCAAGCAAAGAAGGCTAATATACAGGGTACACTACTGTGGAGATTTGGGTTAGGAAAGAAACAGACTGATACCCAGAGTGCAAAAGAAATTTTCATGTGTCACTATTCAGTTGTTTCAATGTGCTATTGCAGTAGAAGTCAAATTTCTTTCATCAGGCCTCGATAATGTTTCACTCCGAAGACATTCAATATGTCTATAATGCTTGGCTACATCCAGCAATGTCTTCTCATGTATGTGTAAATAATCCTGCAACATGGGACAGCCAATGCAGTGAGCAGTAAGACTGGAATCAATGCATACACATTGAGGAAGTAAATAGGGGGGATCTAATCAGTGAAGTATAGAGTACAATTTGATTGGTTAGCGATGGAAACATCACGTCTAGTAGGTACGTATTCCACATATACAGCTCTGCATTATTTTGTTTCCAGTCAGGAACCACTCATTTAAAGCAACACATTTGTGATAAAACCCACACTGACACAGCTCCTTCAGAGATAGCGGAAGTAATAAACAACAGTATAGCACAGAAGTGTGTTGCAATGTGTGCCAAAGACACGAGTCCTCAAAGCTGTTTCTGATGAAGGTTGCAAAAAACTAGGCCAATGATTAACACATTTAGGTGCACAGTATATAGAATTCTGTAGTTCAGATGCCATACTGCATGCCATCTCTTGTGAACTTTGTTTTCTTTACACCTAAATTTCTGGATTTAGGAGCACACGAGTAAATGCTATGAAAATCAAAGGAGAGTAATGCTGTTTAGAACATTTCACTGGACATGTTTCATAATTTTCTTACTGTCTCCAACCAGGATACCAGAACAATAAAACTTTTTGGAAAACTGCAAAAGGATTTTTTGTTTTGTTCTGATCTCTATGTTGTTTGTTATAATTGAAAATTGAAGTAATCACTGAATAAAACAGGATTCTCAGTCTTTTACATTTATTAACCTTCAAAATAAGCAAGGTTTTCCACCAAAATAGCAGGGTTCTCAGTGTTCCATAACCGCCATAAACCACTCTGAACTAGAATGATCACACCATTCCCCTCCCCACCCTTTCCCATGTGCTGAAATCACAATAATTTGTTTCAAGACAAAATTATCATAAACACTAAAAATCAGATAATGTGACTCATTTGTGGAACATCTGCAGTGCTTACCATAATCAGGGTCCCTGGCGAGCACACGAAGTATAATTAATTTCTTAAGCTGCTTTACTCGCATTTCCTTCTCATCTATCTCATTAATTTCAGAACAGCATGCTTCACAGAGCATTCCTTTTCTGTCAATTTCTACGTTCCTCATATGTATAATTTCAGCCAGCCTCTGGCTGAAGCTAATTCTGCTGGTGTTGGTGAGGGCAGTCATGGGAGTCCCTGTAATTCCCACCACTTCACGGCATAAAAAGCAGCTGCTTGCACTGGCTGGTAGATGTTCTTGGAACTGGAAGTAAAAGCATACACAAACCTGTGTTAAGTATTTGTCAATATTCATTTGTGTTACATTGGACTACAGTACTGCATACCCTAAAAGGAGTGCCTGTAACTACTATAACCAGTTATATTTTTGACAGTCTTTTTGTTGTGCCTATCTCCAACTCAGCATCTCTGTTTAATGGTGAGTAGCAACTTTCCTTTCCAGGTCAACTTGGGGACAAGCTAGTTAATTTTAGGTGTATGTGTAATGCTGTGCTCTAATATGAAAAGTCACAGTGAACTACTTATCCAATTCTTTGACATGAGCTCTTCTATCCCACAGTGTTTTAACTACTCCATTGAAACTCCACATTTTGGAAGACACACCACAGTCCACCTCTAAGTTTACACTGGAGCAGTAGGTGACTATTTCATTCTTCTTGCAACAAAATTCAACCATATGAGGCTCATCATGTAAATATACATTTCACATGGCAATCTAGCACATAGTCAGTTAGCTTGAGCATCAATATGAACTGCATAAAAGAACATGTTTGACCTGCTGCTGGAAGGTATGTTGCTGCTCACAGTGTTCATCCTCACACAATAGCCACACTGAAGACAACCTTGGAAGAAAGTGGCACTGTCTCCCACTTTGGAGGTCAGTAAGACAACCCTGCAGTCGTCATATAGGCTAAATCAGTAAATATAATTGAAATATTGAAATCATCTTTAAAAATTCAGTCAATGCCAATGACAAATTGGGACAGGCAGTACAAAGTTTTCATGATCTCAGATGAGAATCTGAATGCAGAAGAGAGACAGGAGGCCAAATGGAGGAGTAAAACAACAAACTGGTAGTGTGAGAGAGCTGACAGGAAAACAAGATCTAAATCCTGTCAGAGACACTGATTTTATATGATGGTACTTACTGTCTTTCAATGTCCTGCCTCTTCACTAAGTTTGAAAAGGAATTTCAATTTCTTGAGTCTTAGTTAGAGAAACATGACACCATTGAATGAATATATCCAAGCTTAACAACTTATACGAACTAAACACATTTTTGCAGTAAGAATTAATGTTTTGTGGATTTACTAATGTGCTAGTAATTCAAATCATCTTATATTATTCATTAAAAAGACAATATTCAGAATTAAAATCAGTTATATTGCTACAAGTCCAATTGTGATGAAGAAGTAAGATGGATCAGCATAGATCTGCTTGGTTTTCCTGAAAGTCTGTAAGAGGGGTGGCCCGGAGGCAGATGGCTAACAATCTAATGCCATGCAACTGTCACTTACAGTACAATGCTGATTTATAATAAACTTAGTCTTCAGTGCATGTGTCAAGAGTAACTGTTATGCAGAGAATTCAAGGCTGTTCAGCAATACTGTCGTTGTTAAAAGGCAAAGGACTGATAATTAAATATTTATTGCAAAATATATTCCAATTTGCTCAATTTTACCACTACAATGTAATAGAACAAATATCTTATTGCAGTTTATGAACTATTTTACTTTTAAATTATCTATGTATGTCATTTAGCCAAGTACATCATTCACATATTTTTTCCTTTACTCTTCCCCTAAAATATGGTTATAGTAAAAGGATTTTAAGCCATAAGTTATGGCCACAAAGGGGCAAGAAGGTTCTGAAAATACAGATCAAAAGGTGCCAATGGAATTACTTTATTTGATTTACATCAGCTACATTAACTATTTTTGTCCCATGTCCAGGGTTCTGTTATATCAGATTACACAAATCACTTCAGTTTTCACTTCAAGTCATGGACACTGAGTTCAATAGTTCCTTATACATGAAGGAACACTGCTTCACTTCTAAAGAACCCAATTGTGCATTTCCTGTCAGCACTCATAAAGGGAGCCCAGTCAAAGCTGCAAAAGGTTTCCACATCTGAAATCTTCATTAAATTCAATTTGAATTTGAATTTGTTTTTAGAAACCCCATCAAGTATGTTCTTAACACTTTGATTGTTTTATTTGTTTTATTCTAGGGCATAAGAACAACTAAGGTCATATGTACCCATGTCAGAGCATCTGAAAACTAAGACAAAAAAGAAGTTAAAAGTAAGTGCACGTTAAGTCGAATCTACAGAAGAGAGACAGTTAAAACTGAAAAATTCCTTGTGGAGAAAGTTGCATAAAATTTTCCATAGAGACAACAGAGGTCCTGAACTAAATATTAAATGTCATTTGCTGTATTGCTACGATAGATTAAAGGTAAGACAGGATCAACCGCCTGTGGAGCTTTCACTAAAATGGGTAATAACTCAGGCAGCAAACATAAATGAGAAGATAAGTGGTTGAAAAAAGGGAATTCTGTCAGGAAATGCCAAACTGTCAAAGGCTGATGACAAGCAGATGGACTTTGCTGGAGCTTGTTCCCATGAAGGGGGGACCAGTGGTGATGCCCAAGGGTACCACCTGCAGACTGATGGCAACACAGAGCTCATCAGACGGTATGGAAGAACTAACAGGCTGAGGTAGTCTGTTGCCTTGGCAGCAACAAGAGAAGCTGCGTTTCTGATCAGACCGACATGACCAGGTACCCACATAAACATCACAGTAGCTCCATAAAGAGTGAGCAAGTGGAAGCTTTCTTGAACAAGTTGCACTAAGGGATGGACCTTGTGCAGCACAGGGGATCTGAAGGGATATGAGAGAACTGGAGCAGATAACAATTGAAAAGCCTGTGTTGCCAAATGTAATGCGTGGCTTGATACAGAACAAAGAGCTCTGCTGTAAATACTTAGCTGTGTTTTGGAAGCTGGTACCGAAATTTGTCAATGCAAATGACAAAGGCACACGTGATACCACAATCAGTCTTACTGCCATCAGTGTACACAAATGTACTATTGCTACGTTCTGTGAGAAGGTTGAGAAACTTATGCAATAGATCAAATCTGGATTAGTGTTCTTATGAAGTCTGGAGTGAACACAGGCTGCCGCAAGAAGCCGAGGTTGGTAAAGTGTCAGGTAGCATGTATTTAAGCAGCTGGAGCAGCAGCCAAAAGGGAAGTAACAGAAGAAGGATGCACCTAACACTGGTGGTGAAAAGAATCATCAAAAAAGAGGGTAGAGGATGGGTAGCCAGGCATGGCAGACAAACATCATGTGCACCTGTTGAGGAGAACATCACACCAGTATGACTGTGGTAATTCAGCAGCTTCTGCATTCATACTCTCAATTGGGCTAGCGTAAAATGCTTCAGTAGCCAAACAGATGCCATGATGGTGCAAGATGGATGCATAAAAAGAACACCAATAGCCTAGTTTTGAATGGACAAGGGATCTGTTGGACTGGAGGAGGAAGGTCCAATCCACTCCCCAGGAAGTGCTGTTGATGGGACATTGAGGGACAGGGTATAGGAGGCAGCCAAGTAAGATGTGGGAGGACTAAGAAAATTTCCTATCAAGCATGAGCCCCAGGAATTTCACAGTTTCAGCAGACAGAAGAGCAACAGGCTCAAGATGTAAAGACAGTGGAAGAAACCCATTGCACTGCCAGAAATTCCTACAAACCGTTTTGTCAGTGAAAAAACAAAAGCATTTGTCAATGCTCCGTGAGTAAAGACAATCACTGAAGACGCTGCTCAATGAGACCAGTCTGTGGGAGAATGCAATAGATCGAAAAATCGTCAATGAAAAGGGAGCCCGATATGCCCTGCGAGATACAGGCCATAACAGTATCAAAGGTGACAGCAAGGATGACAACACTCAGGACGGATCCCTGAGGCACAGCATTTTCCTGGATAAATGGGGTTGACAAGCAAAACCCTTATGTACCTTGAAAGTTGTCTTTTAAAAATTCCTGAAGGGAATGGTGCAGGCAGCCTCAGAAGCCCCATGTGTAGAGAGTACGGAGTATACCAGTCTTCAAGCAAGTATTTTACATTTTCTCCGGGTCAAAAAATGCACGTACAGTGTTATTTCCGCAGAAATGACACGGGTTGACAAGGTTATGAGATGGTCAACTGTAGGATGGTGTGTTGGAAATTCACATTGTGCAGTGGTTAGTAGATTGCGAGACTCTAGCCGCCACACCAGGCACCCAGCTCTGACTGGACATCACATTGTATAACCCCACTAGATATCAAATTATGTTTGCAATCGACAAACTATGTGGCTGTGCGTTCCTTGGTGTTTTCCATGTTAGCAGGTCATCCTTACCCTATCCCACACTACTTACCAGCAAAAATGTGAGATTACTGTCACAAAGACAAATTGAAATGTTGGGTTGTCCATTCTTGAACCATTCCCTAATCTTTCTGTTCTCGCACTGTAGCTCACTAAGCAAATTCTGGTCAGCACACTGAGCTTGTTGCTATCTAGGCCTTAACTCTCCTTCATTTTGGTTTCTCAGTTTTCAAGCAATGCTCACCACCAGCATTACATTAAATTCTGCTGAGTAGACAGTTAACTATTCAACATCCTTTCCAAAGAAACTACAATGAAATGTTATACGATAGTGTCAAGACTGTAGTGAAGTAATTTTTTCAAAGTAATTTGACAAAGATGTGTGTAAATGATTTTTTACAGCGTAATACAGTTATGAAGAGCTTCCCAGAGGGCACAGTCAGTCATCAGAGCATACTGATGACAGCCAACCTCTTACTACTGACATGGGAACTATTGCAAGTTCATACACCTACAGCCAACTACAAACATACTTAAAACATGGTGACACACCCCTCCAAGTGGCCATCGATAGTATTCACCCATAACAACACATATTTGACTGCTAGCATCAGTGTACTGGCCTCACTGCATTGTAACTGTACGCACAGTACAAACGAGGCCGCTGTTGTATTTGGTAGTGTATCAACAGATGGAAGTCATTTAAACCGTAACTCAAGAGGTGACTTTTCTGTAACGTATGCCACGAGCTCCACAGCTCATGGTCTCGCTGTAGCATTCTCGCTTCCCAAGCATTGGGTCCCAGGTTTGATTCCCGGCGGGGTCAGGGATTTTTCACCTGCCCCGAGATGTTTGGGTGTTGTTGTGTCCCCATCATCATCATCATCATCATCATCATCTCCCCATTACAGTTGGAGGAAGGCAATGGCAAACCACCTCCATTAGGACCCTGCCTAGTATGGCGGTGCAGGTCTCCTGCATTGTTCCCATATGCTCTGTCATGAAGCATGGGAAATTTTTTCCATTTCATACCACAAGGAGGGGTCTCTGGGAGCCCGATGTTTAAACTGTGATCAAGGCAAAAATGATTTGAAATTTTTAATTTATGCTACATAACATTTATTTTTACAATTAAATAAGTGTTGTCTAAATGCTTCTAGTTTATTTTACTGCACTAAACAAAGCCTGCAGCATTTGACTATTCATCACACAAAAGCATACAATTTTGTGTGGTTCATTTAAATAGTACACATAAACAGACTGTTAGAGTAGTGAGTGTTACATCCCGTGAAATTATACAATCTCCGTAGGAAATAAATTTACAAATAAAACTAATGTCCAGGGTTTAAAATTGCACATAAAAAGTCCACCTGATAGGGACAAAAAACCTTTTTCAAACTGAAATTAATTGCTAGGAACAATTTTTTCTTATCACCACTCCACTGACACGTTCCTCCATAGACCAACTAACAACTACTACCACACAGGCCATCATGTGCTCTCCAGTGGATAGCTGGGAGAAGTCCTGGGCTGCAAATTGATAAATCAATGGCCGAGTAACTACCATGAGCCACAATGAAATGTGTGGTGGACCCAGTATGTAAGAGGAGGAGGTCGAATTGCAACAGTAAAGTTTTGAGATCTCTGACCTTGCCAGTGAGCGTAGTACCAACCCACAAGGGGTTATGGGCATTAAAATCTCCCAGAAGTAGGAGAAGTTTAGAGAGTTGATCAATCAGTGCAACTAATACATTCAGGGGTACTGCACCACCTGGAGGAAGGTATACATTGCAGACAGTTATTTCCCACATCATCCTTATTCTGACAGCCAGAGCTTCAGCTACAGACCAAGTTTATGACATAAATGCCAATTCCACCTGACACTATTGTAGTCGCTATGGTTCATGTAATATCCCTTATATCTGTGGAAGGCAGGAATCTGCATTTCTGGGAACCATGTTTCCTGGAGAGCAATGCAGGTAGCAGGTGTAAAGTGCAACAGTTGCCGTAGCTCTGCTACCACTGGAGGATGACATCGTGAGACTGGGAAGGCATGGAACATTTAATGAGGCAGTTTACGCCTCTGAGTCATGTGCTGCCTCTGATTTATTGCCTGAGCAGTCTATATCCATTGTGTCTGAGGTTCTGGCGAGATCTAGGTCCTCAGCAGACACCAAAACCTCCACCCCATCCTCAGCCACAGAGCTTGTAGGCAGCAGTGGTTTGGGTGCCACCACAGTTTCCTTGGTCTTGGGAGTTTTCATTTTGGATTTCTCTCGCTGCTCCTTGGGTTTCCCTGGCTGGGAGGACTTCACTGGCTCAGTCTCCGGGACTGGGTATGAGCATGAAGCCCTACAGCCAGCTGCTTTTGGGCTCTTCAGACACTGGCGGGTGTCATCTTTCCCACTAGAAGAAACCTGGGAATGGAGTGTCCCAGGGGACCCTTCCTAGTGAGAGAACCCGAAGACGACTTACGCTCCTCCAGCTTAGAAATGGGGACGGATGTCCCTGATGGTTGAGGGGGTGTTGCTCCTGAAGTAAGTGGTGCAGGAGCAACAGGGACAGAAATGCCCCCCACTGTCAAGGGGGCAGGTGTACTCTTCTGGCTCCGAGAGGTGACCTGGGTTGGCGGAGCTGATGGTGCCAAAACTGTTGTAGCGGCAGCATAAGACGATGTCATACGCACAGGCAGCAGATGTTCAAATTTTCTCTTAGTCTCAGTGTAGGTCAGTTGGTCCAGGGTCTTGTACTCCATGATTTTCCTTTCTTTCTGGAGAATCCTGCAGTCAGGGGAGCAAGGCAAATGGTGCTCTCCACAGCTGACACAGATGGGAGGCGGGGCACATGGAATATTGGGATGTGATGGGCGTCCGCAATCTTGGCATGTTATGCTGGAAGTACAGCAGGAAGACACATGACCAAACTTACAGCACTTAAGGCACCGCATTGGGTGAGGGATATAGGGCTTTACATCACACCGGTACACCATCACCTTGACCTTCTCGGGCAACATATCACCCTCAAAGGCCAAGTTGAAGGAACTGGTGGCAACCTGATTATCCTTCCAACCCCAGTGGACACACTGGATGAAATATACACCTCGCTGCTCTAAATTGGCGTGCAGCTCATCGTTGGACTGCAAAAGAAGGTATCTGTGATACCCTGGACCATATTTAAGCTCTTACGGAGCGCGATGGCTACAGAAACATTCCCCTCCATGTCAGAAGTGAGTAACTCCCGTGACGTGGCAGAGGACTCTGTTTTGATCAAGACTGACACAGATCTCATTTAAGCCCTCCACCTCCCTGAACTTGTCCTCTAAATGCTCAACAAAAAACTGAGGCTTCATCGTCATGAAAGTTTCCTCATCAGCTCTTGAACATACAAGGTACCGGGGCGAATAAGATCCGCTGCCATCTTTAGCCTGATGTTCCTCCCATGGTGTGGCCAGGGAGGGGAATGATTTGGGGTCATACTT
This sequence comes from Schistocerca americana, assembly GCF_021461395.2. NCBI lineage: Eukaryota > Metazoa > Arthropoda > Insecta > Orthoptera > Acrididae > Schistocerca > Schistocerca americana. The sequence goes on along the minus strand of NW_025725481.1, from coordinate 11,503,659 downwards.
CTGTGCATTTAATCGAGTTCGTCATCGCTTAGAGATTGCTGGTGTTTCACCACCAGCAAGAGATGATGGACTACACTTCATCACGTGTGATCTGCCCTGATGCCACCCACTCCAACCAGGGGCCCTCCCCATGGGCACCGCCTAGCTGGTGCCCCAGGGGGCTGGGCGTCTACCCCTTGGCATACATGGGGAGTTAACGGCGCAGGCATCATCAGCAGAGCAATCCCTGTGTGGTCAGGGGACTACAACAAACAGGGTACATGGTGGCCCCACCACTACGGACTGGCTACCATGCTGGCTATCAGGTGCAAAGAAGTCCATGTTCATTGTCGATGCAGAAATCGATGCTGCATAGTGAATCGTGGAAAATGCACGCAGGAAGGTGTCCTCTCCCATGAGATGGAGAATGGGCAGGACTGCAATGCGACGACAAGAAAGTGTGCTAAAGATGTGAATGCATGATGGACACGATACGCCTTGTAAGGTGCCCTTCCCCAATTGGTTCGCTCTTTGAAAAAATTTTGTAGAATGGAGGTCAAACCTTGTTTAGATTGAAGTCAACTGGTAGGTATTTCTGCTTAATGGAAGTCTCTCTAACAAAGAAACCACTTTCTACAAAGCTTGGGTATCCGATTAATGAGGGAATTAGTATATTTCATCAAAATATACAAGGTATTAGAGATGAAGTTAGTGAACTGCTTATAGATGTTGACTCTGAAATTATTGGTATATCTGAACACTTCTTAAATAAGGAGATAATTCAGAGGCTTCCTTTACCAGTATACAGGTTGGCTGGCAGCTTTTCTAGGAGCTCTTTGCGGTGTGGGGGAGTAGCCATGTATGTAAAAAATGGTATCTCATTTGAGTCAATTGATGTTTCAAAGTACTGCACTGAAAAGGTGTTTGAATGTTGTGCAGGTGTGGTTAAATTTAGTGGAGCTAAACTTCTTGCTACTGTTATTTATAGATCCCCAGACTCAGATTTCACAACATTTTTGCTAAAGCTAGAGGAGGTTCTTGGTTCACTTTATAGGAAATACAAGAAGTTAGTTATATGTGGTGACTTCAATATTAATTGTATAAGTGATGGTGCAAGGAAAAGGATGCAGGTAGACCTCCTTAATTCATATAATCTTATGCAAACCATATTCTTTCCAATGAGAGCGCAGGGGAACAGTAGAACAACCATAGACAATATTTTTGTTCATTCGTCATTATAAGAAGGGCATTCTGTTAGCAAAAAGGTGAATGGCCTTTCAGATCATGATGCACAAATTTTAAGTCTAAAAGATTTTTGTGCTGCAACGCATGTTAAATATAGTTACCAACTTTTTAGGAAAGCTGATCCAGTTGCTGTACAGACTTTTGTAAACCTTATCAAGGAACAAGAGTGGCAAGATGTTTATAGTGCTGATACAGTAGACGATAAATATAATGCTTTCCTCAAGACTTTTCTCGTGCTCTTTGAAAGTTGCTTTCCATTAGAATGTTCAAAACAGGGTACTAGCACAAACAGGCAGCCTGGGTGGCTGACTAATGGGATAAGAATATCTTGTAGAACAAAGTGGCAATTATATCAAAACGTTGGAAACAGTCAAAATCTAAGTGCAGCAGCCCATTACAAACAGTATTGTAAGGTGCTTAAAAAAGTTATTTGGAAGGCAAAAAGTATGTGGTATGCAGATAGAATAGCTAAGTCTCAGGATAACATTAAAACCACATGGTCAGTCGTAAAGGAAGTGGCTGGTCTGCAGGGACAGGTCGAGAATATAGAATCAGTGCGTAGTGGGGATGTCCGTGTTACTGATAAGTCACATATATGTACAGTTCTTAATAATCACTTTCTGAATATAGCAGGTGAACTAAATAGAAACCTAGTCCCAACAGGGAATCATATAGCGCTCTTAGAAAAAAGTGTTCCGAGACTGTTACCTGAAATGCTCCTCCATGATACTGACAAGAGGGAGATTGAGTTAATAATTAAATCACTAAAGACCAAGAACTCTCATGGATATGACGGGGTATCTAGCAGAATACTGAAGTATTGTTCCACGTATGTTAGCTCAGTACTTAGCCATATCTGTAACTTTTCCTTTAGGAGTGGTCGGTTTCCTGACCGATTAAAGTACTCGGTAGTGAAGCCACTTTATAAAACGGGAGACAGGGATAATGTTGACAATTATAGACCTATTTCTATGCCATTGGTGTTTGCTAAAGTTATCGAGAGGGTTGTATATACAAGGTTACTGCAGCATTTAAATTTACATAATTTGCTGTCAAATGTACAGTTTGGTTTTAGAAATGGCTTAACAACTGAAAATGCTATAGCCTCTTTTCTCTGTGAGGTTTTGGACGGATTAAATAAAAGGTTGCGAACGTTAGGTGTTTTCTTTGATTTAACGAAGGCTTTTGACTGTGTTGACCACAAAATATTACTGCAGAAGTTGGAACATTATGGAGTAAGGGGAGTAGCTTACAATTGGTTCGCCTCCTACTTTAAGAACAGAAAGCAGAAGGTAATCCTCCGCAATATTGAGAGTGGTAATGATGTTCAGTCCCAATGGGGCACTGTTAAATGGGGTGTTCCCCAAGGGTCGGTGCTGGGGCCACTGCTGTTTCTTATTTATATAAATGATATGCCTTTTAGTATTACAAGGTGATTCAAAAATATTTCTTTTTGCTGATGACACCACCTTGGTAGTGAAGGATCTTGTGTGTAATATTGAAACATTATCAAATAATGTAGTTCATGATATAAGTTAGTGGCTTGTGGAAAATAATTTGATGCTAAATCACAGTAAGACTCAGTTTTTACAGTTTCTAACTCACAATTCAACAAGAACTGACATTTTAGTCAGACACAATGGGCATGTTATAAGCGAGACGGAACAGTTCTAGTTCCTAGGCATACGGATAGATAGTAAGCTGTTGTGGAAAGCCCATGTTCAGGATCTTGTTCAGAAACTAAATGCTGCTTTACTTACCATTAGAACAGTATCTGAAATAAGTGACATTTCAACACGAAAAGTAGTATACTTCGCATATTTTCATACGCTTATATCATATGGTATTATTTTGTGGGGTAATTCTTCTGATTCAAAAAGGGTATTTTTGGTTCAAAAATGAGCTGTTTGAGCTATGTATGGTGTAAGTTCGAAAACCTCTTGTCGACCCCTATTCAATAGTCTGGGAATTTTGACACTGCCCTCACAGTATGTATTTTCTTTAATGTCGTTTTTTGTTAGCAATATTAGCTTATTCCCAAGAGTTAGCAGCTTTCACTCAGTTAATACTAGGCAGAAATCAAATCTGCATGTGGAATGCACTTCCTAGACTCTTGTGCAGAAAGGAGTGCAGTATTCTGCTGCATCCATTTTCAATAAGCTACCACAAGAACTCAAAAATCTTAGCAGTGGCCCAAACGCTTTTAAGTCTAAACTGACGAGTTTCCTCATGGCTCACTCCTCCTATTCTGTCGAGGAGCTCCTGGAATAGCTACAAAATTAAGCAAATTCCAGTGCTACAGTCTTGATTTTCTTTATTTAAACTAACGACTTGTCGCCTGAATATATTTCTTATATTTCATTTTTCTGTTCCTACAATTGTGTTATAATTTCATGTATTGACTCGTTCCATGACCATGGAGACTTCTCCTAAATGTGGTCCAATGGAACAATAAATAAATAAACCCTACAGGGGACCATCACATAGAGGCTGAAATGTGTGAAACTCCGTTTAGTCACCTCATATGACAGGCAGGAATATCTCGGGCCTATTCTAGCCCCCAGACCCACAGAGGGGCTGGTCTGTTCTGATACTCCGTAAGCTCGAATTCCCCCCCCCCCCCCCCCCTTTTCATTAAACGGCAATGCAGAAAGCTATGAAATGCCCTACTGAAGTCAAGGAACATAACATCAGCATGAGCACCATTGTCCACTGCGCTGTGATCTCGTGGAGACACAGAGCCAGCTGAGTTTTGCACGATCTGTGTGGAATCCATGTTGATTTTCTTCCAAGAAGTCAATTTTTTAGCGTAAAACATGTTCCATAATTCTACAACAGATTGACATCAATGATATAGGTCTATAATTATGTGGATCTGTCTTACAGCCTTTCTTATTAAACGGGAATGAGCTGCACTTTTTTCCAGTTGCTAGGTACCTTTCATTGTTCAAACGATCTATGATGAATTACTGCTAGGAAGGGAGTAAGTGCTTTTGCATAATCTTTACAGAATCTCACAGGTGTCTCATCTGGTCCTGCAGCCTTTCCACTACTAAGCAATTGTAGCCGCTTTTCAATACCGCTATCAATTATCTCAATATCTCCCATTTCATTTCAACGTTCGCACAATGATTGAAAGGATGGACAGTGTTATGATCTTCCATGGTGAAACAACTTTGGAAGACTGAATTCAGTATTTTGGCCTTCTCTTTGTTATCTTGCATTTTGGTGCCAGTGTGGTCACTGAGAGAATAGTAGATGATTTTGACCCACTTACTGATTTTACATACCAAAATCTCTCATGGTTTTTACTCGGGTTGGTTGACAACATCTCACTTTTGAAATCATTGAACACTTCTCTCATTGCTCTCCTTACGCTCATTTTTGCTTCATTCAGCTTTTGTTTGTCAGCTAGGATTTTACTTCTCTTGAATCTGAGATGAAGTGCTGTTTGTTTACATAGCACTTTTCTAACATGGCTATTAAACAATGGTGGATCTTTCCAATCCCTTAAAACCTTACTCAGAACATACTTGTCTAGGGCATATTGAATGATGCCTTTGAATTTTTTTCCATTTGTTCTCCAGCTCTTCATCCTCATCACTGAATATTTGTTGCACACTGCTGAGTATCTTGAAATTTGTATCCTGTCTGCCTTGCCAAAGAATTGACATTCCTTGTACGACCTGTCGTCATAGATACTGTCTCAGCCTTGTCGAAGTGGGCAGAGGAGTTGACAGATTTTCAGAGCACTCTCTTGTCCTTGAGTACGAAGCTGCTCCTAAAGGCGAAAGAATCAGCAATGATCAATGTCATGAGGATGCAGAAGACAATGGAAACCTCTGTATTAAATACATGTAGTGTGAATTCACAGAACATGTGGCCTGTAACTGAGATAGTGTCATGATCTCTCCAATGCCAAAATATTCTGGACTAGTCCTCCATTCGGATCTCCAGGATGGGACTGTCAAGGGGGAGGTGACCATGAGAAAAAGATTGAATGATCAATTAAAGGATAACATCCTGCATCCCACGGCATGGAATGTAAGAAGCTTGAATGTGGTAGGGAAGCTAGAAAATCTGAAATGGGAAATGCAAAGGCTCAATCTAGATATATTAGTGGTCAGCGAAGTTAAATGGAAAGACAAGGATTTCTGGTCAGGTGGGTATAAGGTACTATAAACAGTGGCAGAAAATCGTATAATAGGTGTAGGATTCATTATGAATAGGACGGTATGGCAGAGAGTGTGGAATAGTGAACAGTTCAGTGATAGGTTTGTTCTTGTCAGAATCGACAGCAAATTGACAGCAGCAACAATAGTTCTGGTATACGAGGTGCGGCTAGAAAAAAACCATACTGCTGCTGGAAAAAACATTTATTTACAATTATTTACAATTTCATGTTATCTCCTTCAATGTATTCTCCTCCTCGGTCTCTACACCGCTCCATAGGAATTTTCCACTGTTCATAGCAATGCTGCAGATCATTTTCGGTAAGTCCATACATTAGTTCCGTCGCTTTTTCTTTTACTGCTTCAACAGTCTCAAATCTAGTTCCTTTCAAAGCTGACTTGACTTTAGGGAAAAGAAAAAAGTCACAGGGGGCCAAATCAGGTGAGTAGGGTGGATGATCTAAGATGGGAATGTTGTGTTTTGCCAAAAACGTCTTCACTGACAACACACTGTGAGCTGGGGCATTGTCTTGGTGAAGGATCCATGACTCTTTTCTCCACAAATCGTTCCGTTTTCTCCGTACTCGCTCATGTAGGGTAGCCAGGACGCTAATGTAGTAATGCTGATTCACTGTTTGTCCCTCTGGTACCCAATCAATGTGCACAATCCCTTTGATGTCAAAAAAACAATCATTGCCTTGAATTTCGATTTTGACATTCGTGCTTTTTTTTGTCGTGGAGAACCAGGAGTTTTCCAATGCATCGATTGGCGTTTAGTTTCGGGATCGTAAGTAAAGAACCACGATTCATCGCAAGTAATAACATTTTGTAAGAAGGTGGGATCACTTTCAATGTTTTCCAGGATGTCAGAACAAATCATTCTTCGGCGTTCCTTCTGTTCAATTGTGAAACACTTTGGAACCATTTTTGAACACACTTTGTTCATGTTGAAACTTTCATGAAGAATCTGCCTAACACTTTCCTTGTCAACTCCTGTTAACTCAGACACTGCTCTGATTGTTAAACGGCGATCTTGTCGAAGAAGTTTACCGATTTTTTCAATGTTTGCATCAGTTTTTGCTGACAATGGTCTGCCAGTGTGAGTGTCATCACTGGTGTCTTCGTGGCCATCTTTAAATCGTTTAAACCACTCAAACACTTGTGTTCGCGATAAACAATCATTTCCGTACACTTGTTGTAACATTACAAACGTTTCACTTGCAGATTTTCGTAGTTTGAAACAAAATTTGATGTTAACACGCTGTTCTTTCTGTACACTCAACATTTTCCGATGCACAGTACACTCAACTACTTAAAACAGACGCCACGGGGAGACTGGGTGCAGGAGGCAGATGAAACTCGAGCAGTAGGTGGAGCGAGAGTCACGTGACAGGCCACGCGACTTTCAGCCTTATTGCATTCGTTTTATTGTTTCACCAGTACTAGTCCGTTTTTTTTTTCTAGCCACACCTCGTACGTGCTGATGCCACAAGCTGAAGATGAAAATACAGAGAAAGTACATGAGGATGTTGAAAGAGCAATACAGTACATTAAGGGAGATGAAAATAAAATAGTCATGGGGGACTGGAATGAAGTTTTAGGGGATGGAGTAGAAGAAAAGGATACAGGAGAATATGGGCCTGGGACATGGAGAGTTAGAGGAGAAAGACCAATTGAGTTCTGTAATAAATTTCAGCTAGTAATAGCAAATACTCTGTTCAAGAATTACAAGAGGTGGTGGTATACTTGGAAAAGGCATGCAGATAAGGAAAGATCTCAGGTAGATTACATCATGGCAATACAGAGATTCGGAAATCAGATACTGGACTGTAAGGCATACCCAGGAGCAGGTACAGACTCTATTGAAATAGTGATGATGAGTAGTCTGAAGTTCAAGAGAATAGTCAGGAAGAATCAATACTCAAAAAAGTGGGATACAGATATACTAAGGGATGATGAGATGCACTTTTAAGTTCTATAAGGCTATAGACAGCACAGTGAGGAACAGCTCAGTAGGCAATACAGCTGAAGAGGAATGGACATCTCTTAAAAGGGCAATCACAGAAGTTGGAAAGAAGAACAGAGGTACAAAGAAGGTAACTGTGAAGAAACCATGAGTACAGAAGAAATACTTTAGTTGATCAATGAATGAAAGAAGTACAAAAAGTTCAGGGAAACTCAGGAACATAGAGATACAAGTCATTGAGGAAGGAAATAAATAGGAACCACAGGGAGCTAAGACAAAAAGGCTCCATGGAAATCCCGAATAAATCAAAGAAGTTCAGCATACAGGAAAGTCAAAACAACCTTTGGTGACACAAAAAACAAGGGTAATAATATGAAGAATGCAATGGGAATTCCACTGTTAGATGCAGAGGTGAGAGCAGATAGGTGTAAAGGGTACATTGAAGGCCTCTATGAGGGGAAAGATTTTTCAGATGTGATAGGTGAACCACAAGTCAATTTAGAAGAGATAGGGTATCCATCAATAGAATCAATTTAAGACGGCTTCGGAAGACTTAAAATTAAGTAAGGCATAAGGGACAGATAAGATTCCATCAGAATTTCTAAAATCATTGGGAGAAGTGGCAACAAATTGACTGTTCACATTGGTGTCTAGAACGTATGAGTCTGGGGACGTATCATCTGACTTTCAGGAAAATATCATCCACTCAATTCCGAAGACTGCAAGAGTTGACAAGTGCAAGAATTATCACACAGTCAGCTTAGCAGCTCAGGCACCCAAGTTTCTGACAATAATTATACACAGAAGAGTGGAAAAGAAAATTGGGGATGTGCTAGATGACGATCAGTTTGGCTTTACAAAAGGAGCAGAGAGGCAATCTTGACATTGCAGTTGATAATGGAAGGAACACCAAAGAAAAATCAAGACACATTCATAGGATTTGTTGACCTGGAAAAAGCATTCGCCAATGTAAACTGGTCAAGACGTTCAAAATTCTGAGAAAAATAGGGGTAAGCTATAGGGACAGACACTAATATACAATATATACAAGAGCCAAGAAGGAATAATAAGAGAGGACGACCAAAAATGAAGTTCTCAGATTAAAAAGTGTGAAAGACAGGATGTAGTCTTTCCTCCCTACTGTTCAATCTGTGCATCAAAGAAGCAATGATAGAAATAAAAGAATGCTTCATGACTGGAATTAAAATAAAATGCAAAGGGATATTAATGATATGATTCACTGATGCCATTGCTATCCTGAGTGAAAGTGAAGATAAATTACATGATAAGCTGAATGGAATGAACAATGTAATGAGTACATAATATGGACTGAGTGTAAATCAAAGAAAGACGAAAGTAATGAAAAGTAGCAGAAATGAGAAGAGTGAGAAACTTAACATCAAGACTGATGGGCATGAAGTAGATGAAGTTAAGGAATTCTGCTACCTAGACAGCAAAATAACCAATGACCAGTGGAGCAAGGAGGAAATCAAAAGCAGACTAGCCCTGTCAGAAAGGCTAACAGAAGTCTACTAGTGTCACACACAAGCCTTAATATGAGGAGGAAATTTTTCAGAATGTACATCTGGAGCAGTGTTGTATGTCAGTGAAACACGGATTGTGGGAAAACCAGAACAGAAGGGAATCAAAGCATATGAGATATGGTGCTGCAGGCAAATGTTGAAAATTATGTGGATGATAAGGTAAGGAATGAGGAGGTTCTACGCAGAATCGGTGAGGAAAGGAATACATGGGAAACACTAAAAGGAGAAGGGACAGGATAATAAGACGTTAAGACATCAGGGAATGACTTACATGGTACTAGAGGAAGCTGTAGAGGGCAAACCTGAAGAGGAAGGCAGAGATTGGAATACATCCAACAAATAATTGAGGACATGGCTTGCAAGTGCTACTTTGAGATGAAGGGGTAGGCACCAAGGAGGAATTTCCGATGGGCCACATAAAACCAGTCAGAAGACAGATGACAACAAGAATTAAGTTAGTTTTGTGTCGCATGCAACCATTTAGTCTCCTACTGACATGATGCATTTGTCAGAAAATGAAATGATGGCATGCAACAAAATGGGACACTGATGAACAGCACCATTCTAACATGAATCCTCAGTGGCTTTGTTGGCCATATAGTTTCCTTGTATCATGATGTGGCCAGGTACCCAGCAAATTATCACTTCCTTGCCACAGTGTTTGCATCACTATAGTGAGTCATTGATGTGTTGAATCAACTGGTCTTCCAGATTTCCTGATACAATTGGTGAAGTTCTTGTAGTAAACTAAGCAAGTCGAAACAGACAAGAAACCTTGTACGGTGATGTCTGTATCCCCTTCAGTGCCATTAGAATGTCATTTAACTCTGCATCATAATTTGTGAATTATTCTGGAAGACACACTTTGAAAACCCATTGAGGGAAAACAGCAAAACTGAAGACATTCTTGTCCTGTGATCCATCTGTATAAACGACAATAAAACTGTGGTACGTGCTTAAAATGGACGAAACCAAAGTTGGGACAGAGAGATTTTCAGCACCTGTCCAGCCAAATCCAGAGAGACTGAAATGGACTGGTCCAAAAGGCTCCAGTGAATATCAGAATGTCCTCATGGTGGACAGCACCTAACACCTTGAGATAGGAAATAAGGACTGATATATAGACCACACTGCCGTAAACTAAAAGTGATTGAACAAATGCCGTATAAAACTGCAAGAGGGAGGACCTGTCAAGTGTCCCTCATTTGTACACTAAGTCAGTTAAAAGTGTTCAGTGACTGAAAGCCCTTTGTTCATATGTCTTTCAAGTTAATTTTGAGTCAAATAATAAACCAAAAAAGTGCTCAGTTTCTCGAAAACGTAAAATATTGTCCCTCACTGTGAATACTGGTTGGTTAAAACTTTGACAAGGACAGTTAAAATTGGCGTGTGTAATCTTCTCTGGTGATTACCAAAAAGCAGTAGTCCTGGTCCAGGTTTTCAGCTACATTGTCACTGTTGTAAGATCAGAGGAAAAGTAGAAGATTGCAAAGTCATCCACAAACAAAGAGTATTTGACAGTTCTCCTGACTGTGGAGGAAATGCCACTGACAGTGATGGCGAACAGTGTGACACTGAGTAAACTGAATGAGATTTTCACTCTGCAGCAGAGAGTGCTTAAGTCATGTTTGGGTACCTCAGATGGTAGAGCACTTGCATGCGAAAGGTGAACGTCTCGAGTTCAAGTCTCGGTCCGGCACACAGTTTTAATCTGCCAGGAAATTTCACTGAATACACTGCCTAGCATGACAATTCTCTTTAACATATCAGTCACCCAAGGCATTTCCCATGTGTATCAAAAATGCTGGTCCACAAGAAAGAACTGGATAAAAAGTGGCAGATGTCTATGTAGTCCCCATTCATGAAGTTGGCAAAGGATGTTGTACCTGCAAAACGTTTCATACTTTCTGGATGTCTAAAAATTCCCCAAACCAAATGGTTTCAGCATAACAAGGATTCCTGTATCGCTGTCTCCAGTAAATTTTGATTGTCCAGAGTGGAATTTTAGTGTAGGGGCTGAAATCACACCACTAGGGGATCACATGACCTCACGACACAAGCAACCAGAGGAGGTGGCAGTTGACCATGCGTTGACGAGTCTTACCCATACCACTTGTAAGGACTACACCCCAGTAACTGTTAGGGGCACTAAGGTCTTTGCCTGGTTTCCAGAATGGAATTAATATTGCCTCCTTCAAATTCATGGGGTAGTGTCCATGAAACCAGATCTGACTAAATCAACAAAGGAGCCATCCTTTCAGTTCAGAGCACAGATGACAAAGCCTGACATAGTGGATCTTATCACGTCCTGGAGCTGTGTCTCTGGCTACAGACAAAGCTAATTCCAGTTGCCAAATGGAGAACAGAAGGTTGTGGACTTCCTCATTACATGACAAGAAATTGAATTTCCTAATCTCTGCAATCCTATGGAACACCTGTAAAGCAGGAGCTTGTCTGGATGACTTGGTGACAGTAAAAATGTTTTCAGCTGAAACCTGCGCCATGGCTTGTCATGTCTATCAACACCAAATTCCTTGGCAAGCCTGTAAGGGGAAGTGTACTGCGCTTGCCTGAAATCCACTTTACTGAGTCCCAAACTTGCGCAGCAGAAGTGGACCAATTAATGTACGTCAAGAATTCCTTCCAGGAAGACCTGTTCTTTTATCACTCACCTCCCATGTGCTCTCACAGATCTGTAGGCATGAAGGTTTCCTGTATTTGGATGGTGTTTGAAGTTCTGCAGAACTGTTCATTTGGCCCTGATTGCCAATCTAGTCTTAATTCCACCAAGGCTCAGGCCATCATCTGAGGTGGCTACTAGACTGGGGGATGGACTCTGCAGCAGCTGAATGGATCTCACAACTGATATGGACCACTGTGTCCTGTGCACAATCCTTTTGTTCAAAAATAGCCTATCAACTATACTGCAACCCATTTGCCCTTTCTATCATCCATCTGCATGGTCTCCTGTCAGCCCCTGTCGACAGAATGATCCACACTGGGAAGAGGACACTGGAATGTGAATCTGTAGCCACTTCCCACTGAACTCAGTCTGCAACAGCTGGGGAATAATAACAAAGGTCAGTGGCTGAAAAAAAGACATTGGAGCTGTGGAAAAGTGCATCATCTGACCCAAGTTCAGAAAGCAGATATTCTCAGAACGGATGAATCGCTAGAGCATCTGACCCCTGCAGCAAGTGGTAGGTGAGCCCTACAACACAATGTGTGCACTTAAGTCCCCCATGAGGAATGGGTGTGGGAGTGCCTGAAGAGTTCTGTCAGTATGTTTACAACCAAATCATCATTAGGTGGAAGGCACAAAGAACATGCTGTGATATTAAAGGGTGTGAGAACTTTCTCAGCTATTACTGCCATGGTCATGGTAAGAGGGATAGGTGAGGGGGGGTGACTGTCATCAATGAAAACAGTCACTCCACCTTTAGCCCTACCTCCAGTGTAATCATTTTTCCTGTAGGGGTGGTAACCTCATAATGCTGGTGTGTCTGACTTTAAAATGAGTATCTTGTCACCAGATGCAGAAGTGTTTCTCCTGGACCAGGAGCTGTCATTCTTCCAAATGTGAGCGGTATCAATTTAAATACAACTGCAATGCAGAAGTTCATGTGGCAACCATTGTTTAGTGATGGTTGGTCTTTTCTTTCTCCTTCAGAGGTGATTTGCTGGTGAGATCAGGGGGAATGTTAGCCAGTTCTTAGCTCTCCAGATCCTGTCACTGGAAGGCCGTATCTTCCAAAGCTTAGTTCCCACCAGAGAGGGAGAAAGCTCACCAATCTGAAGGTTTAGCTACCACTTTCTTGGACTTTGAATTACTTTTTGAATGACGTTTTTCTTTACAGATGGGTTACAGGTATGGCTTAGTTTGTTTCTGATGGTGGGTAGTGGTATGTGCCTTAGATGGTGACACCCACTGCTGATGGCTTTCGAAGACTTCAGTTTCAACTGGAGCATTTCCCCCACAGGTTCTCCAACAAGTTCATAGCTCATACTTTAATCTGTGGTCTGAGATTGTGCAGAGGCATCACGCTCAGCAATTGGCGTCTTAAGGGCTCATGTGAAAGAACTAGCAAGAACGTGAGATTGCGTAGCTCTGAAAGCTTTTATAGCTTCACCATAGCTTGACTTTCAACTCCTGAATTTTCCATTCCTTGTTGTAAAACCTCGCACTTCTTGCTCCACACTGGGTGATCCTAGGAGCAGTTCATATATTTTGCAAGAAGTATACAATAATTGCCTGTTTTGTGAGCTGAGCCTCAGCAATGGCCACATGTAGCACTCCCATTACATCCCATAGAGGTACAGCCAAATTCTTCCAATTTTTACCATCACTCTGGGTTAGGAACAAATGGACAAACCTCGAGACAGATATAGCATATTGGAGCTAGTAACAACACCCTCACTAAAGTTAAGGCCTCTAGTGGGTATTCATCTAAGTCCTTAGATCCCGGAAGCTTAGATACCTGGGTTGAATTAGCAGTTTCAACTAGAAGTGTTCCATTACATAGTTATTTGACTCTTTTTTGGGACCAAGCAATACCTTTCCATGCCTTGAGAATATGGAAAGGGAAGGCCTTCTCAAAGTTTCCTCCTGTTCTCCTGTTCCAGAGGTTGCCCCTCAGTCTGCAAGATCCGGGCAGTCGCAGAGGGTGGGCTTACTGGTAGTTGGGAGCTCCAACATCAGGCGCGTAATGGGGCCCCTTAGGGAAATGGCAGCAAGAGAAGGGAAGAAAACCAATGTGCACTCCGTGTGCATACCGGGGGGAGTCATTCCAGATGTGGAAAGGGTCCTCCGGATGCCATGAAGGGTACAGGGTGCACCCATCTGCAGGTGGTCGCTCATGTCGGCACCAATGATGTGTGTCGCTATGGATCGGAGGAAATCCTCTCTGGCTTCCGGCGGCTATCTGATTTGGTGAAGACTGCCAGTCTCGCTAGCGGGATGACAGCAGAGCTCACCATCTGCAGCATCGTCGACAGGACTGACTGTGGACCTTTGGTACAGAGCCGAGTGGAGGGTCTGAATCAGAGGCTGAGACGGTTCTGCGACCGTGTGGGCTGCAGATTCCTCGACTTGCGCCATAGGGTGGTGGGGTTTCGGGTTCCGCTGGATAGGTCAGGAGTCCACTACACGCAACAAGCGGCTACACGGGTAGCAGGGGTTGTGTGGCGTGGGCTGGGCGGTTTTTTAGGTTAGATGGCCTTGGGCAAGTACAGAAAGGGCAACAGCCTCAACGGGTGCGGGGCAAAGTCAGGACATGCGGGGAACAAGCAGCAATCGGTATTCTAATTGTCAACTGTCGAAGCTGCGTTGGTAAAGTACCGGAACTTCAAGCGCTGATAGAAAGCACCGAAGCTGAAATCGTTATAGGTACAGAAAGCTGGCTTAAGCCAGAGATAAATTCTGCGGAAACTTTTACAAAGGTACAGACGGTGTTTAGAAAGGATAGATTGCATGCAACCGGTGGTGGAGTGTTCATCGCTGTTAGTAGTAGTTTATCCTGTAGTGAAGTAGAAGTGGATAGTTCCTGTGAATTATTATGGGTGGAGGTTACACTAAACAACCGAACTAGGTTAATAATTGGCTCCTTTTACCGACCTCCCGACTCAGCAGCATTAGTGGCAGAACAACTGAGAGAAAATTTGGAATACATTTCACATAAATTTTCTCAGCATGTTATAGTCTTAGGTGGAGATTTCAATTTACCAGATATAGACTGGGACACTCAGATGTTTAGGACGGGTGGTAGGGACAGAGCATCGAGTGACATTATACTGAGTGCACTATCCGAAAATTACCTCGAGCAATTAAACAGAGAACCGACTCGTGGAGATAACATATTGGACCTACTGATAACAAACAGACCCGAACTTTTCGAATCTGTATGTACAGAGCAGGGAATCAGTGATCATAAGGCCGTTGCAGCATCCCTGAATATGGAAGTTAATAGGAATATAAAAAAAGGGAGGAAGGTTTATCTGTTTAGCAAGAGTAATAGAAGGCAGATTTCAGACTACCTAACAGATCAAAACGAAAATTTCTGTTCCGACACTGACAATGTTGAGTGTTTATGGAAAAAGTTCAAGGCAATCGTAAAATGCGTTTTAGACAGGTACGTGCCGAGTAAAACTGTGAGGGACGGGAAAAACCCACCGTGGTACAACAACAAAGTTAGGAAACTACTGCAAAAGCAAAGAGAGCTCTACTCCAAGTTTAAACGCAGCCAAAACCTCTCAGACAAACAGAAGCTAAACGATGTCAAAGTTAGCGTAAGGAGGGCTATGCGTGAAGCGTTCATTGAATTCGAAAGTAAAATTCTATGTACCGACTTGACAGAAAATCCTAGGAAGTTCTGGTCTTACGTTAAATCAGTAAGTGGCTCGAAACAGCATATCCAGACACTACGGGATGATGATGGCATTGAAACAGAGGATGACTCGCGTAAAGCTGAAATACTAAACACCTTTTTCCAAAGCTGTTTCACAGAGGAAGACCGCACTGCAGTTCCTTCTCTAAATCCTCGCACAAACGAAAAAATGGCTGACATCGAAATAAGTGTCCAAGGAATAGAAAAGCAACTGGAATCACTCAATAGAGGAAAGTCCACTGGACCTGACGGGATACCAATTCGATTCTACACAGAGTACGCGAAAGAACTTGCCCCCCTTCTAACAGCCGTGTACCGCAAGTCTCTAGAGGAACGGAGGGTTCCAAATGATTGGAAAAGAGCACAGATAGTCCCAGTCTTCAAGAAGGGTCGTCGAGCAGATGCGCAAAACTATAGACCTATATCTCTTACGTCGATCTGTTGTAGAATTTTAGAACATGTTTTTTGCTCGAGTATCATGTCATTTCTGGAAACCCAGAATCTACTATGTAGGAATCAACATGGATTCCGGAAACAGCGATCGTGTGAGACCCAACTCGCCTTATTTGTTCATGAGACCCAGAAAATATTAGATACAGGCTACCAGGTAGATGCTATTTTTCTTGACTTCCGGAAGGCGTTCGATACAGTTCCGCACTGTCGCCTGATAAACAAAGTAAGAGCCTACGGAATATCAGACCAGCTGTGTGGCTGGATTGAAGAGTTTTTAGCAAACAGAACACAGCATGTTGTTATCAATGGAGAGATGTCTACAGACGTTAAAGTAACCTCTGGCGTGCCACAGGGGAGTGTTATGGGACCATTGCTTTTCACAATATATATAAATGACTTAGTAGATAGTGTCGGAAGTTCCCTGCGGCTTTTCGCGGATGATGCTGTAGTATACAGAGAAGTTGCTGCATTAGAAAATTGTAGCGAAATACAGGAAGATCTGCAGCGGATAGGCACTTGGTGCAGGGAGTGGCAACTGACCCTTAACATAGACAAATGTAATGTATTGCGAATACATAGAAAGAAGGATCCTTTATTGTATGATTATATGATAGCGGAACAAACACTGGTAGCAGTTACTTCTGTAAAATATCTGGGAGTATGCGTACGGAACGATTTGAAGTGGAATGATCATATAAAACTAATTGTTGGTAAGGCGGGTACCAGGTTGAGATTCATTGGGAGAGTGCTTAGAAAATGTAGTCCATCAACAAAGGAGGTGGCTTACAAAACACTCGTTCGACCTATACTTGAGTATTGCTCATCAGTGTGGGATCCGTACCAGGTCGGGTTGACGGAGGAGATAGAGAAGATCCAAAGAAGAGCGGCGCGTTTCGTCACTGGGTTATTTGGTAACCGTGATAGCGTTACGGAGATGTTTAATAAACTCAAGTGGCAGACTCTGCAAGAGAGGCGCTCTGCATCGCGGTGTAGCTTGCTCGCCAGGTTTCGAGAGGGTGCGTTTCTGGATGAGGTTTCGAATATATTGCTTCCCCCTACTTATACTTCCCGAGGAGATCACGAATGTAAAATTAGAGAGATTAGAGCGCCCACGGAGGCTTTCAGACAGTCGTTCTTCCCGCGAACCATACGCGACTGGAACAGGAAAGGGAGGTAATGACAGTGGCACGTAAAGTGCCCTCCGCCACACACCGTTGGGTGGCTTGCGGAGTATCAATGTAGATGTAGATTACAATGAAAGTGTTCATCATCGTCATCATCATCATCATCATCATCAGTTATCTGCTATATTAGCAGGTCCTTTGCCTCTCCATTTTCTGCGATCCAATGCTTCCTTCTTAAGGCTGCTGTATGTTGTACCGTCCATCATGTCATCCAGTATCTGGAATCTCTTCCTTCCTCGCTTCCTTTTCCCTTCTACATAACCTTCTAAAACTGTTTTTATCAGTCCGTCATTCTTTCTTAATATATGCCCAATCCAATTTCTTTTTCTTCTCTTTATTACATCTAGTAACTGTCTTTTCTCTACCACTCTTCTCAGTACCTCTTTATTTTTTACTCTGTCCATCCAACTTATTCTTTCCATCTTCTGCCATGTCCAGATCTCAAAAGCCTCCAGCCTTTCTCTGTCTTTTTTCCTCATAGTCCATGTTTCAGTGCCATATAGAAGAACACTCCACACGAGACATTTTATGAGTCTCTTTCTGAGTTCTCTGTCCAGACCACTGCAGAAGATTCTCCTTTTGTTATAAAACACCTGTTTTGCCATTGCTATCCTTGTTTTAATTTCTGTGGTGCACTTCCAGTCGGTGTCTATCCTGCTTCCAAGATACTTAAAATTTTTCACCTGTTCTAGTGTTTCTCCATTCAGCACAATTTTTATTTCCTTATTTCCTCCTATTGCCAATACTTTTGTTTTATTTGTGTTAATTTTTATTCCATATTTTTTTCCGTTAGTTGCAATGGTGTCCACCAAATCCTGTAATTCTTTTTCCCCCGTGTCTAGAAGGACCATGTCATCAGCAAATCTCATGCACCCTACTCTTCTTCCTCCAATTTCTACTCCTTTGTCATCTAATGAGCATTAATCAATCATATTTTCCAAGTACAGGTTGAAAAGAGTAGGTGATAAACAGCATCCTTGTCTTACTCCTTTCCCTAGTCTGATCCAGTTTGTACTTTCTCCTCTCACTTTAACTGAAACTTTTTGATTAAGGTATAATGAGTTTATAAGTCTTCTGGTTCTCCAGTCCACTCTTTTCCCTCATAATAGTCGCCAGCGTGTCCCAAACCACATTGTCAAATTCCTTTTCTAAATCGATGAAGCACATATATAGGTCTCTTCCTTTTTCAATAAACCTTTCTCCCAAATTTCGTAGGAGCCCTATTGCATCTCTTGTGCCCGTATTCCATCTAAAGCCAAACTGCTCCTCACCGAGATTCTCCTCTATTACTTTTTCAAGTCTTTTATTAATTATTCTTAACATCACTTTGACTGCATGTGAAATGAGGCTGATTGTTCTGTGCTCACTGCATTTCTTGGTTCCTTGTTTTTTCAGTAATGGAATCATTATTGTTGTCAAAAAGTCCTCAGGCCATTCACCACTGTCATATTTTATTACATAACCTCAATATTTCTCTTATTCCATTGTGGTTCAAACATTTTAGTATTTCTCCCGGTATTGTATCTGTACCTACTACTTTGCCATTTTTCATTGCAGCAATGGCAGACTTTACTTCTTCCATTATGATGGTCGGTCCTTTCTCTTCATCACTTACACTGTTGTGTGATTCAAGTTCCAGAGTTTCTGGTTTGCTATTTGTGTCATATAGCTCTTTTATATATTCTTCCCATCTCTGGAGGACATCATCATGATCTTTGTACACTACCTCTTCGTCTTTACTCAAAATTTCCATAGTAGCACTTCCTGCTCTGTTTGGTTCCCATGTCATAGTCTTTACTCTGTTGTATAGTAAGTCATATCTTCCCTTCCTGTCCAGTTCTTCAATTTCATCACATTCCTCTTTTAGCCATTTTTTCCTAGCCTGCTCTGTTCCTCTTCGCAGTTCGTTATTTAACCTCCGGTATATCTTTCTTGCATCTTCAGTGTTCTTGTTTTTCAATTTTCTTCTCTCCTCCATCTTGGAAATCATTTCTCGTGTGACCCATGGTTTTTTTACCTTTTCCCTTTTACATATCCTATATTTTGCTGCCCTGCATTAATGATTCCTTATTTCAGCATATTCCAGTACTCGTTGGCATTATCAGGTGCTTCTTTGTCTCGTAATGTGTTTAGAAAGTCCCGAGACAGCATTTCTGTAATTTGTTCTTTGTTGGACCTTATCTTCTCTAAATCCCACTTCTTCACCATTGTCACATTTTTCAGTTTTTTCATTCTTATTTCTATTTCTGCCATAAGTAAGTTGTGGTCACTATTAATATCTGCACCTGGTAATGTGTGCACCTTGTTGATTCCATTCCTGTATCTTTCATCTACCAGTATAAAATCGATTTGGTTTCTATATTTATCCCCTGGTGATTTCCAAGTGTAGAGCCTCCTCTTATGGTTCTTGAACCATGTGTTTGTCACTATCAGCTGCCTTTCCCTGCAGAAGTCAATTAACCATTCACCTCTGTCATTTCTCTTTCCAAGACCATGACTGCCTACTATCTTTCCCTCTTTCCCTTCTACCACAATGGCGTTCCAGTCTCCCAATACTATTTTGCAGCGTTTTTATTTTCGTCCATTATTCTCTCTATTACATTGTACGTTTCCTCTACAATTTGGTCATCATGTTCTGAAGTTGACATATTCACCTGGACAATAAGTAAATTTTTTTGTGCTCCTTTCGGCCTTACACCAATAACCCGGTCATTTGCATAGTCTACATATTCCACACATTTATCCAATTCCTTTGTCATAATCATTCCTACTCCATCAATTCCTTTTACTTCTCCTCCTGAGTAGTAGAATACATATTCATCTGACTGCAACTCTCCATGTCCATTCCATCTTACCTCAGCAACTCCTACGAGGTCCATATGATTCTTTTCCATTTTTCTTTTAAGGTTTTCTAGTTTTCCTGCTTGTAGCAGAGTTCTGACATTCCAGGTACCAATTCTCGTTTTGATTTTTTGCCTCCTTTCAAGTTGATGGAGTATAGACAGAGATATGCTGAATGAACATGTTTGGCTGTCAAGAGAGCTATGTATATTACCTTCAATGACCACCATAGCATCATATTGTCAAATGACATTTAAAAAATCCAAAGTAATTCTGCTCATATGTAAAGGCTGTAAGTGGCACTGAAGTTCAGGTCCATTCCCTAGAGAATGAGACGGGATCTGAAACTCATGGTAGCAAAGCAAAAGCTGAAATGCTTAACTCCATTTTCCAAACCCAGGAGAATTGCCCCAATTTAGTCCTTGTACCATTGAAAAGATGAATTAAATGAACAGTACTTCAAGCCAGATGGAATCTGATGTGTTGGCAGAAGAGACAAAACCGTGTTGCTAGAGGAGGCCGAAATGCACGCGTTTAAGTTCATGCAGACTGGCGTGAGGTCTGGAACAAGGTAAAGTAGTTGAGTCTAGTAAGAAAAGAATGTAGTTGCAGGAATACTTAACTTCAATCCATAATTGGATAACATCGCTCTTGTTGATACATTAATTACAATCTCAATATAAACTGGTAAAGGCGCCTTGCTAGGTTGTAGCAAATGACGTAGCTGAAGGCTATGCTAACTATCATCTCAGCAAATGAGAGCATAGTTTGTCAGTATAGCATTGCTAGCAAAGTCATCTGTACAATTGGGTCGAGTGCTCAGAAGTGTCTAGACCTGCCGTGTGGCGGCGCTTGGTCTGCAATCACTGACAGTGGCGACACACGGTTCCGACGTACACAAACGGACCGCGGCCGATTTAAAGGCTACCACCTAGCAAGTGTAGTGTCTGGTGGTGACACCACAGAATCCCCATCATATTCTATACTGAATTTGCAGATGAGTTAGCCCCTATTCTCACTACACTACCATATCTGCCCCGAGCAAAAAACCATGCCCACTAATTGGAGAATGGCACAGGTCACACCTGTCTATGAGAAGGGTAGTAGACGTGACCCACAGAACTACCATCCAACATCCTTGATGTTAATTTGATGTAGACTCTTAGAACATACTCTGACCTCAAACATGATAATGTACCTTGAACAGAAAGACCTCCTCGATGCCAACCAGCTCGGTTTTCGAAAACACTGATCATGTGTAAACCAACTCACACTTCGCCCACATGCCGTACTGAAAGCTTTGGATCAAGTCAATCATTTAGATGCCATGTTTCTTGATTTTCAAGAAGCATTTGATTCACCTATGCTTATTGTCATAAGTATGATCATATGGGGTACAAAGTGAAATTTTTGACTGTATTGAGGACTTTTTGGTAGGAATGGCACAGCATGTTACCTTGGGTGGAGACTCATCATCAGATGTAGAAGTAACTTGGGGTGTGCCCCAGGGTAGTGTGTTGGGACCCTGGCTGTTCTTGCTGTATATTAATGACCTCACAGGCAACATTAATAGTAAAACCCGGCTTTTTCCATAAGATGCAGTTATCTATAATGAAGCACTATCTGAGAGAAGCTGCAGAAATATTCAGTCAGATCCTGACAAGTTTTCAACATGGTGCAGAGATTGACAAATTGCTCTAAATGTTCACAAATGTACAATTTTTCACTTTACAAAACGAGAAAACATGGTATTCTTGGATGACAATATCAATGAGTCACAACTAGAATCAGCCAACTTATACAAATACCTGCATGTAACACTTTGTTGGGGTATGAAATGGAATGATCAGAGGGTGAAGTAGGTGGTAGACTTCAGTTTAATGGAAGAATACTGGAGACGTGCAATCACTCTACAAAACATACTGCTTACAAATCACTCGTGCAATCAATTCAAGAATACTGTTCAGGTGTGTGTGACTTATACCAGATGGGACTAACAGGGGATATTGAAAGTATACAGAGAACTGCAGCACAAATGGTCACAGGTTTGTTTAATTCATGAGGGAGTGTCAGAGATACTGAAGGAACTGAAATGGCAAACTTTTAAAGCAGACAAACTACCCTGAGATAGACTATTAACAAAGTTGTGAGAACCAGCTTTAAATGGTTACTCTACGAATATACTACTAACATCTATGTACTGTTCAAACAGGGGTTGTGAGGATAAGATGACAATTATCACATGCTCAGAGGCATTCCCACAATCTTTCTTCTCACATTCGATACATGGATGGAACCGGAAGATACCTTAATAATGGGTAAAATGGGGTGTACCCTCTGCCGTGCACCTCATAGTGGTTTGCAGAATATAGAAAGGGAAACATGACATCAAAACTGAGGGCTCAAAGTTAATGTGTAAGAGTGAAGCTCAACAGAGCTACCATCAATGGATGAATTCTCCATTGTTGGCGCATTTAAGCACGTAATACAGAAGCTGCTAGAGCAGTTTCTCTGTACAATTTTAAGGCTTCTTCACATTTTGTCCAGGCAAATCACTATGGTGAGCAGGGCATAACTGGACTGAGGCAACCAGAGAACTAGGGGGTACACTGGCACCCACAACAAGGAAATAATTAAATAATGAAAATTTGAAATGCGTCTACAATATGCATCATATGTAAAGTGTGTACTGTAAAATCCACCTTCCTTCAGGAAATGTATGGCTGGCTTAGCTACTATCTCATCATCCCACATATTTCGGGTAGTGTGGTAGACAAGTTGATGGCTCATCTCACATCAACTCGCAGGGCAGATTCTACAGAAATATGAGTTGGCATAAGATGATCAGCACAGCTGCATCAAGGGGTGTCCTCTATTAATAAGGAACCTGTGGGAAACTGTGTAGAGGTCACTATGCAGTCAACAGTAAAATTGCACCTTTCTGAGTGGCCAGGAGTGACATATCCCCTACCACAGCGGTCCCTTCAGTTATTCTCAGCTTGCTGATGGTTGTTGTAGTCTGCCATTCATATCCTAGGCTTTCAAAATGTTATGTTGCAGCTGAGATCTTAGGTCTCTCTCTCTCCAGTACACATATTCAAGCTTGCCTCTTGCGGTTGCCTCTTTAGCCGATTTGTCAGTTCATTTCACAGAAAAACCACATTGCCCTGTGTCCAGATGAATGTTAGTATTCTGTAGCTGTGTAGGTCATCTACTAAGCCTTGGATGTTCACTTCTGAAATGTACACAGGGTGATATGTCCTTTGTAAGCAGTTCACGTAGTTCCTACAAACCAGTTGTCCTTTGTGGTGATTTTTTCAACAAACTGCAGAGCCTGGCCATGACCAACTCTCCAGTGTGTGCACTGTATGCGTGAAGCAGAAAATACATTTTGCATATGAAAAAGCACAACCAAACCTGCCATTAACTTTCAGTCTGTCCATGTACATGCTCGTCGAATTAGGATAGTTGTGAGGAACTGAACATCAGTTACCTGAGGGTGGTGCATCTGCATTTTTCTTATGGCCACAAAAGAGATCCACTTGAATCATAAGGCTGGAGGCATATCGCAGGAGATGCTGAGAAGGAATTACGTACACAGACAAGTGGGGCCCGGTCCGCGCATACTGTTTTCAATCGTATCTAAACTAGTCTAACCATTTTTGGAGGATTCAGAATGAGTATGAACAGGTAGTTGTGGAACAGAGTTGACTAACATAGATGTTTAGGCATGTGGCAAATTTAGATTGAATTCTTCACCAAGAGTTGCTGGCACTTGACCCTCAATTGTGGGATACCAATTTCCAGCAGTATTTTGCGTGTGGGACTCTTCACAGAAAGCACCAGCTGCCAACTGCACACCATCGAAGTGGATAGGGTCTAACAAACTCAGTATTGATGTGGTATTGACTCACAAGCAACATCCATAGATCAGGTGGGATAAAACCAAAGCTCTGCAAAATTGTAGGAGAGCTGTGCTGTTGGGGCTCCAGGTAGTGCTGCTAAAAAATCTGAGGGTATTGAGTTTCTGCGTGCAATTTGGAGAAATTGCTAAAACACAAAATCATTCACCATACTGAAACATCTGAAGTTCAATCTTCATACAAAGTCAAATATTATGTGGACACAGTGAAGAATCACATACCACAGATAATGTCAAAACAATGAAAACTGTAACTTTGGAGAAGTTTAAATCCTCTTGGGACAAAGTGATTCATAATGTATATAATGTGGGAACTGCTGTGTATCACAGTAAGTGAAACTAAAGATAAAAGTATCATTTATGGATGGCAGAGTTAGTGTTGGGCAAGGGACATCAAATATCCTTCTGACTTTCTCAAATGAAGTAAGATGAGGTATATCAGTTCATCATCATGTCTCAGTAGAAAATAATTTCAGTGATGACACAGTAGCAAGATAAGAGATAAGGTTTTGAAAACTTTGATGATGCACCAGTGGATGTTGAAGATAAAACTGATATGCCTGGGAAAAAATGTAGTACATTTTAAAACAGCTGATGTTCCATTGCTGGAAAATTTGTAATTTATTTGTGTGAAACATCTGATCACATGCATTGCATTTGGTAGTACAACAAACACAGCAGTATACAATCTATGTTATAAAAGGTACTGAAGTATACACTAAATTATTTTACATAATAATATATTAAATTTTTGTGTCTAAGGTAGGCTCTAGTAGCATTGCTCAGTGAGCTATGATTTTCAATGCATTTAGAATTTTTGAGTAGTTACCGTATTTACTCGAATCTAAGCCGCACTTTTTTTCCGGTTTTTGTAATCCAAAAAACCGCCTGCAGCTTAGAATCGAGTGCAAAGCAAGCGGAAGTTCTGAAAAATGTTGGTAGGTGCCACTACAACTAACTTCTGCTGTCTAATATATGTAGCGCTACACAGGCATGCTTTGTAGACACAAAGATAAATACTGGCGCCAAAACCTCTGTGTCAGTTAAAAAAAAAAAAAAAAGAAAAAGAAAGAAAGGTGGAGGACGAGCTGCTTTTCTCCGCCCCGAGTTTCGACCACTGCATTTTCATACATTATCCAACAAAGTAAATACAAATTCCGTATTGTTCATCTTCGAATGTAGCAGAATTTCAATGTACTACGAAAATCCGACTAGCAAGGCTGTTTAGGATGTTTGTCAACATGGCCAACTCTACGTTCTGAGTTTTTTCCTACCTGTGAGAAGAGATGGTTGCTAATAGGAACCTGATGAAATGTGAATCACATGCAGTATTCTCTTCACCATAAGAATAATACGAATATAAACATTTTGCCATGTATTCTTTCACGTTTGCTGCTATCTCATTTAAATCCTGTCTGCCTAATAAACTACGAAACTAGAGTGAGACAACAGCAAATGCAGAAGAATATACCATCGTGCCATGTTTATATTCGTATTATTCTTATGCCTAATAGTGATACAATCAGAAATGAAGCACGCCTACTGACTAGATTTTTAACTCTAAGATGACTAATTTCTGTGCATAATTTGATGTACTAAAGAAGCGGCCGCAAAGATGTTCAAACGGAGAAAAATTTTCGCCTAACTCTCGTACAGAACATGTTCTATCATACACAGTCTATTATTTGGTTCTTGTTGATCATTATCAAAGAAAGCAGCACTGTATGTAACAACAAATAGCAGTCTCTTGCCATTGTTTCGCTAATGAGACGATTCCTCTTTTTAAAAAAGCGGCGGTAGCGCGCACAAAAGCAAGCCGTGGCGCGAGCGGCGACAGGCCGTAAACACGCACTATCAGAATGCGGCAAACAATGCATGACACAGTACAGTAATGCATTTTCTGCTTAGAGTGACGTGAACACCTATAACAAAGAAATCAGAACTTATCAGATCAAAGCGAAATAAGCAATCGATTCAAACCAGACGGAGCACGTGAAAAAGGAAGGGTACTCGTATAAATACGGACGGAGCGCCTGACGCATAGCAATGGCTACCTGGTAAAGCTTAACTGCTTGGCCTAAAACTTTTCTCTCCCCTTGAATTTTGAGTCCCAAATTACAGGTGCGGCTTAGATTCGGGAATTTTTTTGTCCTTTATTTCGAGTCTCATTTTTCAGGTGCGGCTTAGATTCGAGTGCGGCTTAGATTCGAGTAAATACAGGCATTGAAATATTTTGCTCCTTTAGTGTACGGACCATTTGCAATTCTTTTTCAGCCTTTGTCTGCCACATGGTAATATTCTACTCGTACAGAGTTTTGTTCATGACTTTCTGTTTTATGACATGTATATTTCTTGTCTTCTACAGCCAGTACTATTGCTTCAAATACAAACATAGAACAGACAGTCATTATTTTAAGATGTATTAATCCCCTGAAAGATGTTCTTTCATCTTTCTTACCTAATATTCTCAAAGCTCATTTGTGCAGCTTAAAAACTCTGCCCAAATGAGGTATTGAAGCCCCAACCAATAATACTGAAGCATTTGGAAGAAAGCGCTGCATTAAACTGAAATGCATTAGGCCTACCCTCATTGTTGGGTGTTGACATATGGAGTTATTCTTCTTGAAACATGTAAGCTGGATATTAGCCTAACAAACACACATTGCCAACTTCTTGTGTCCATAACCGTTTCCTGTCTACACATATACCTACAAACTTACACTCACTGCAGATTTTCCGTAACACATTATATCTTGACAATTGGTACAATTTTGCAAGTACCCAACATTGAAGGAAATTATACTTCTTTTTTGTAAATTGACTTATAATTTTATTTCCTAACTGTGACTTTGCCATATCTATAAAATTTTTTACCTTCATGACAAGATTAAACACACAATTTCCTCAATAAATTCTGAACCGTCATCTGCATACATTGTAATGAAGATACTAGTTTTGAATTTATTTGGGAACTCACTGGCATATCTTACACAAAGGAGGACGGCAATTATCAATCCCTCATGTTCACAGAATTTAATATTTCTGGCCCTTGATGTGTAGCTTTTTAATGTTTCTCCATTATTGTGTGGGATTTTGGTACACAGTCTTCTGTTTTCTAATATGATGTATTAAGGTGCAAAAGTTTTCCACTGATGCCATCTCTGGCCAGTTTTGACCAGAGTACCTCTTTATCAACCCTATCAAAAGTCTGTGATAGATCTAGGAAAACCCAAGCTCCTTGCATGCCTTCATTGATTTTCTCAAGAAATTTCAGCATAAATTGTAGTGCTGCTGTCATGGTCCTGCGACCACTTGCAAAGTCCTGCTGAAAATCTCTCAGATGTTTGTGCATATTATACTACTCTAACACATTTCAGAATGATTTTGTTGATTGACTTACTAAAAACAGAAGTTGCAGTGAGTGGTCTAATTTTCTACTAACTGTTTATCACCTTTTCTGTGGGGAGGTTTAATGATGGGTGATTTTAGTCTATCACAGACCACTCCTCACAACGAGAGCCATCAAATGATATGCTAGATTATATTGGCACTGCATAAGTAAAAATGGAGAAATTTCATCCCAGCCAGCAGATTTCATGTTTTTACATTCTCTGATGAGCTGCAAAGTGTGCTTGAATTAAAGTTCAGGGAGTTGATCAGGTTTAGATTAGATTAATACTAGTTCCATGAATCATGAATACAATATTTCGTAATGATTTTCCAATACATGAAATAATTAAGTTAATATAACAACTTATATATTTTTTTTATTTTTTTATATTTTTTTATAATTTTTTTATTTGTTTTTTTTTCTTTCTTCTTAATTTATATCTAAAAATTCCTCTATGAAGTAGAAGGAGTTGTGTTTCAGAAATTCTTTTAATTACTTCTTAAATACTTGTTGGTTATCTGTCAGACTTTTGATACTATTTGGTAAGTGACCAAAGACTTTAGTGGCAGTATAATTCACCCCTTTCTGTGCCGAAGTTAGATTTAATCTTCAATAGTGAAGATCATCCTTTCTCCTAGTATTGTAGTTATGCACACTGCTATTACTTTTGAATTGTGTTTGGTTGTTAATAACAAATTTCATAAGAGTATATATACTGAGAAGCTACTGTGAATATCCCTAGATCCTTAAATAAATGTCTGCAGGATGATCTTGGGTGGACTCCAGCTATTATTCTGATTACAAGCTTTGGTGCAATAAATACTTTATTCCTCAGTGATGAATTACCCCAAAATATGATGCCATATTCAAGCAATAAGTGAAAATAGGTGTAGTAAGCTAATTTACTAAGATGTTTATCACCAAAATTTGAAAAGACCCTTATTGCACAAGTAGCTGAACTCAAACGTTTCAGCAGATCATCAATGTGTTTCTTCCAATTAAATCTCTCATCAATGGACACACCTAAAAATTTTGAATAGTCTACCTTAGCTATATGCTTCTGATTAAGGTCTATATTTATTAATGGCATCATACCATTTACTGTACGGAACTGTATGTACTGTGTCTTATCAAAATTCAGTGAGAGTCCGTTTACAAGGAAACACTTAGTAATTTTCTGACAGACATTATTGACAATTTCATCAGTTAATTCTTGTTTGTCAAGTGTGATTACTATACTTGTATCATCAGCAAAGAGAACTAACTTTGAGTTGACCTCCGTCGAGGCCCATGAGAAAGACAGGCCGTGGCACAAAAATCACTAATGTAGGCCTGAGTGCCCTCACTCACTCAACTCAGCAGACAAACTGTATTTTTAGACATGTTAGCTCTCAACTGGGTGTATGTGTACTAACGAGAATTGCATTTTCTACTGGAATCTGCTATTGTGAGGTCTCACTTATTACTCGTCATACAGTGAAATTGAAGATCAATTCTCATCATAAACAGCAAAACGGTTTGTTTATAGCATTTAGTCTCATCTGATTAACAGTCCTCATTTCATACAAGATGTAGAGCCTTATGCAACAGATAATAATTTAGGCATGATTTTAATTTTATTATATCACATTACAGCCATAACAAATTATCAGTAACCTTGTGGACTTACTATCATTGTAGGACTAGTAACAGTAAGACTTCATAGTAGTTACTTCCAGTAGAAGATGCAATTCATGTTTATACATACACGTCTAGTTACTAGTTAATAGGTATATAAATGCAGTTTGTGTGCCAAGTTGAGCGAGCTCGGCCTACCTTCGGGATGTACGTGCCATGGCCTCTTTCTCGTGGGCCTCGCCTTGGTGTGATTTCCAACATTTACTTTATCTGTAGTACAGAAGTCAGATTCTGCAATGTGTATGAAGTAGTCATTAAAAATATTACTTAGCCCCTCTCTATTGGTGACAATATTGTTATTAAATATCTGTTATTAGATTCTAAATGTGGCAGGGGTAAAGTACAGGGAGCAAAAGGCTATTTACAATTTGTACAGAAACCACGTGGCAGTTATGAGAGTTGAGAGGCACGTAAGGGAAGCAGTGGTTGGGAAGGGAGTGAGACAGGGTTGTAGCCTCTCCTCAATGTTATTTAATCTATATATATTGATCAAGCAGTAAAGGAAACTAAAGAAAACTAAAAAAAAGAGTAGGTATTAAAATCTGTGGAGAAGAAATAAAAACTATGAGGTTCAATGATGACATTGTAATTCTTTCAGAGACAGCCAAGGACTTGGAAGAGCAGTTGAACAGAATGGACAGTGTCATTAAGGAGGGTATAAGATGAACATCAACAAAAGCAAAACAAGGATAATGGAATGTAGTCGAATTAAATCGGGTGATGCTGAGGGAATTAGATTAAGAAATGAGACACTTAAAGTAGCAAAGGAGTTTTGCTATTTGGGGAGCAAAATAACTGATGATGGTCAAAGTAGAGAGGATACAAAATGTAGACTGGCAATGGCAAGGAAAGTGTTTCTGAAAAAGAGAAATTTGTTAACATTGAGTATAGATTTAAGTGTCAGGAAGTCATTTGTGAAAGTATTTATGTGGAGTGTAGCCATGTATGGAAGTGAAACATGGATGGTAAATAGTTTGGACAAGAAGAGAATAGAAGCTTTCGAAATGTGGTGCTACAGAAGAATGCTGATGATTAGATGGGTAGATCACATAACTAATGAGGAGGTATTGAATAGAATTGGGGAGAAGAGGAGCTTGTGGCACAACTTTACTAGAAGAAGGGATCAGTTGGTAGGACATGTTCTGAGGCATCAAGGCATCACAAATTTAGTATTGGAGGGCAGCATGGAGGGTAAAAATCGTAGAGGGAGACCAAGAGATGAATACACTAAGCAGATTCAGAAGGATGTAAGCTGCTGGAGTACGTACTGGGAGATGAAGCAGCTTGCACAGGACAGAGTAGCGTGGAGAGCTGCATCAAACCAGTCTCATGACTGAAGACCACAACAACAAACAACCACATCATCCAACAGTTGTGATGTTACACATTTTGACTTTCAAGCATCATCAGAGATAAATTTGTGCAGTGAGGAAGGAAACACTTATGACTGGATCAGTGGTACTTGAGCTTAGTATCATTGAAGATGATATTAATTCTTTGAAGATAAAAAGTTTGATGACACTGGCATTGTCTGTAGTGCAGTGCCACAATGTGAATTTTGAGTGGATATCCAGATCAGTCATAATGTTACAACACTGAATTACAGAGTCAAAATGTTTCCACTGTTAACACACAAAGCATTTTTGTGTCAAACTTTACAAATGAATTGTGTTCGTTGTTATATTAAGTATCTTCCATGAGCTACATCTGTAAATAATGAGAGTTGAAATTAAAAGCATACATTTTTAAGAAGAACAATATTAATTTGTCAACTGTTTTCTGGCCTTCATCATCCATAGTTCATGTTTTCTCACACAATATACTGTGACATTTAAAACGAGCAATGCTTTCTAAATATCATGCTGATTTGTTGACATAAGCTTCTCAGTCTCAAGAAAGTTCATGATATTTGAATTGAGAATGTGTTCATGGATTCTGCATCAAACTGATAAGGATATTAGTCTGTAATTTCGTGGATCCATTCTTTCACCCTGTATATATAAAAGAGTCACCTGTGCTGTTTGCCAGTCACTTGGGACTTTGAACTGAGCGAAAAATTCATGACAAATCATAGCTAAGCTAAGCAAAGTGCCAATTCCATAATATACTCTTTGTAAAACCAAATTGGGATTCAACCTCGACCTGATGACTTCTTTGTTTTCAACCCTTTCAGTTGTTTATCTACACTTGGGATGCTTACTACTATGTTATCCATATGGGACATTGTGTGATGATCAAGCAATGGTGTGTTTGTACAATTCTACTGCATGAATGCTTACTTCAACACAAAATTCAAAATTTCAGCTTTTATTTTGCTATCTTACACTGCCACACCGAACTGGTCAATGAATGACTGCAAAGAAGCTTTAACCCTAGACACTGATTTTACATAGAACCAGTATTTTCTTAGATCCCCTGACATCTTTTTTGCTACAATGTGACTGTGGTAGTAGTTGCACACTTCACACACACATCTTTTGATAGACACATGAATCTTTCGACTAAACTTTGCTTCAGTATTTTCCTGATTTCGTTATTAAAGCCCAGTAGGTCTTTCCCAACCTTAATTCACTTAATAGGCACCTATTTCTCCAGAGCACAACTAGCAATCTGTTTAAACTTTGCCTGTAATACCTCTACAACCATCATAAGGAAAATAAGCAATGTCAATTCATTGCCAAGTGATATACTAACAGCTACTTACCTGCTATTTCTCCACTGGCCTTCTTGACTGTTTTACACACTGCTTCATGGGTCACAACAAACAAAATCAGTGATTTAAAAGAAATCTCTGAACATAACTGGGCAACCTGCCATTACTGTTGCATTTTTTCTCTCTTACTGTACATTTCCCTGTCACCTCAAAATCAGCAGTATTAGTATCAGAATTTTGGTGTTCAAAAAACATTTAATAAGAAAGAATAACTGAAGTTAAGCTGAAACAGTTTTGGGGACTGGACAATGATAACTGCAGTTGAGTGAAAAATTAGTTACCAGTACATGGTTAATTTGTTAAAAAGCAATTTTCCAGTATTTTCTAGTGTAAAAGATAATGTCCATCTGAGATAAAAGTTTCTAATGTGATAAATATTGACCAAAGGACTTCTTTTAGTAGATAGTGCCATTCATGGAAGTATTGCTGAGTGTGTATACACAGATTTCATTGATGGAAGTAAAAGTAAATACAGTGAAAATGCAATTTAAAACAACTGAGCATTTGCAGCATCTGTGGAATATTACAAACAGTAGTAACTTGGCAATAACAACATTCTTCTGAGGTGCAACATTTTCCTTTGGCATTCTATATTAATGAAGAATAGACAGGAAGAATTACCACAAAACTGGAAAACTTTGCCAGGGTTACTTTCTTCTTACAACAGAAGAAATAATGATTATTTGAAGAACTCTGTTGTTGAGGATACTGTTTCAGGTGGTGCCCAAATCAAAGGCTATGGGGCTCACATGCTGACTGAAAAATCGTGGTCCATAGAGAGTGGGCAACAGGTTGACTGACACTCTGCCTGAGGACAGCTGGAATTGAGATCTTGGAAGAAAACAGTGGTCAAATCTACCATTGAACATCAAACAGTACAAAATCCCAACATGAGACTTGTTCAGATTTGTTTCAGGTAACAACATGCACAATAAAATTACTGTAATTCATTAATTGACTAATATCAGGTAGGTACAAATATCCTGATATTTAACATGCTCTCTTGGTTTATTTTTCCTTAAACAAAAGTTAATTTTTTATGAAACTGGGATACTGTTTGTGAGTGTCTGCTGTGTAGGGAAGTTCCAGACAGAGAACCCACAAGGACCTATTGTGGTCTCTCTCCTCGGGTCAGACACAATAGAATAACTTGTCAATGTATGAGCCAGGGTGAGGAGTGTTCTCTCACTGTAAGATAAAATCAAGAGCAAACCCAGTGTGGACATTCCAATCTGCATAAAGTGATAACATATTTTCCACAAAGGTTGGTAGTGGTTTTTGCATCCATTCTCAAACTATAAGGGGCAGTAGAAGTTTAGCAATCCCTATCCCAAGCCTTCAGCATTACAAGCTTCCTTGTTTCTTATGTCAGTACCAACTATTCTGACATCTATTAATTCACTCTTACCCATTTCCTCAGTAAGTTGGTCAGTGAACTCATTCCTGGTATACTGATGTGTCTCAGTCATCATTCGATAACATATTAGCAAAGCCAGCCCTTAATTGTTTCCCAAGCAATTACCAGGTTTGCCAAAAGTATTGTTTCTATAATTATTTCTGTTAATTTCATTATATAAAAAATAATTTGGCCTGACCTTTCTGGTAGAAGAAATTGTTAAAAAACCTGGAATTTTTGAATAGACTCAGTTAATTGAATGAGTTAGGTTTTAATTGTCATTTCTGTAACAAACCTCAAACTAAGTATACTTATAGTATCTATTATTGTGAGGATATATAAAGACCCAATTTTTAGTCCCGAGACAATCAGACCATGGCCGATTTTTAAACGAGACACTTATATTGGTTAGATCAACAACAATGCATTATCTTAACCATGAAATTAGTGCAACACAAATAGGCATGTGTTAAAATAATGACAGTGTCTGTTCAATAGTGTCACACATACCATATTATTCTGCATGAACTGTGTGGTTGGGTTTTTACTGCTCATAGATGTTCAGTGGTGAACTATTGTAGCAGTATGCTGATGTCTGCCTGCAAACTATTAGTGAAGCTTATCAAAAGTTAACCAATAGCAAACTGGACATATGAACTGTGTAATATTAGGGGGTTGTGAACAGTGCACTGTGAAAGGCAACTGTGCAACTGTAGGCTACATCATTTGCAGTACTCAGTGTTTAACTTCCATCCCCAATTTCTCAGCCAGTGTAACAACGCAATACTTTGACTCCAAGAACTATCAAAGAAGAAATAAAGCAGGCAAACGTCACAATGGGGTAGTGCTGGCAAATAACTTGGAGGTAGCACAATGAGGCACACCAAGACAGGAACTTCTAATTGTCATTGGTTCCATTGGCTCCACAGTAAATGTGCTGCATACATTTGGCAGGGACTGTAGTTTGTAGTTACCAGTGTACAAAAACACATATTGAACACCACTATTAGTTCAGAAGGTGGGTGGTGTATGTAGAAAGGAAATTAATTGATGACATAAATTGTGACTTACCAGAAATAATGCACTTCTGCAGGGGGACATTTAGTCTCAGATGAAAAAAATAGTTAGAGAAATGGATATCAGCACACAAAATGAAGGTCTATTGTCATCACTTGGAGCTCCATGCACATGAAAACTGAGTGCCCTGAAAGGAAAACAGGAATGATTGTGGGGGTAACCATATGCTATTGACAAAACTCACCATTACTGCTGCTTTTTCTCCTAATTCTTCTTTTTCTTCTTCCTCTCCTCTCTCACCACCAGTCTCCTCTCTGGCTGGTTGTTGGGCTCCTGATCATCGGGGAAAAAAACTGATCAATTTTGAGATACTGTCAAAATTTAGGCAAAAATACATGACAAATGAAAGACAAACTAAGTATGTCTCATCATGGAATAAAATGGCACTAATTGAACAGCAGAAAACCCAAGTTGGAATATTAACAATATTCTGAAGAAGATGGATTGCTATCCACCATAAAGATGACTTGTTGAGCTGCAGACAGGCACAATGAAAAGACTTTCTTGTGTCCACCTGAATGAACATAAGCGTGTGTGTGTGTGTGTGTGTGTGTGTGTGTGTGTGTGTGTGTGTGTGTGTGTGACAAAACAAACATGATCCATTCTAAGAGTCGCCAAGTACATTTTCTTTGGGATTTTGCATGCCTCAGTGGTATCAGGCAGCCGTACCATAGATGCAACCACGAAGGAGTATTTGCTCAGAGATTAGACGAAAGTGTGGTTGCTGAAGGGGAGTGCAGCACCCTTTTTGGTATTTGAAGGTGCAACAGTCTGGGCAAGTGACTGTTCTGGCCTTGTGACACCAACTTACATGGCCTTGCAGTGCTGGTACAGTGAACAGCGTCATGCAAAAGGAAACTACAGCCGTAATTTGTCCTTAGGCCATGCAACTTTACTCTACAGTTAAACGATGGCATCTTCTTGAGTAAAACATCCCACACATGTAAATGATCCCCCATGTGGATTTCTAAGTAGGGACTGCTTTGGAGAATGTTGTCAGGAGAAACACAACTGATATTCTACATGTTGGAGGATGGTAAATTGTGTCCCTAAGCTGGGAGGGATGCCTGAAAATTTAAGGAAGTAAATGTATAGCTTAAAATTAGAATATAATGGGAATTATTGAAGTTCAGTGGCGAGAGGAACAGGACTTCTAGCCAGATGAATACAGGGCTGGAAATATAAATCAAATAAAGTAATGTAGGAGTAGATGTAATAATGAATAAGAAAACAACAAACAACAATTCAAGCAAGCCACTATGAACAACATTGTTAACAGATTACTGTAGACAAGATACATGAAGCCAAAACCCATCGCTGTATCCGAAGCTTACAATCCCACTAGCTCTGCAGATGGAGCAATTGAAGAAATGTGTGGTGAAACAAACGAACTTATTTGGACAGTTAAGTGATACAGAAATTTAATTGTGATGGTGGATGGGAATACAACAGTAGGAAAAATAGAAGGAAAATGTGAACTAGGGAAAGAAATGAAAGAGGAAGCTGTGTGTGTGTGTGTGTGTGTGTGTGTGTGTGTGTGTGTGTGTGTGTGTGTGTGTGTGTGTGACAAAACAAACATGATCCATTCTAAGAGTCGCCAAGTACATTTTCTTTGGGATTTTGCATGCCTCAGTGGTATCAGGCAGCCGTACCATAGATGCAACCACGAAGGAGTATTTGCTCAGAGATTAGACGAAAGTGTGGTTGCTGAAGGGGAGTGCAGCACCCTTTTTGGTATTTGAAGGTGCAACAGTCTGGGCAAGTGACTGTTCTGGCCTTGTGACACCAACTTACATGGCCTTGCAGTGCTGGTACAGTGAACAGCGTCATGCAAAAGGAAACTACAGCCGTAATTTGTCCTTAGGCCATGCAACTTTACTCTACAGTTAAACGATGGCATCTTCTTGAGTAAAACATCCCACACATGTAAATGATCCCCCATGTGGATTTCTAAGTAGGGACTGCTTTGGAGAATGTTGTCAGGAGAAACACAACTGATATTCTACATGTTGGAGGATGGTAAATTGTGTCCCTAAGCTGGGAGGGATGCCTGAAAATTTAAGGAAGTAAATGTATAGCTTAAAATTAGAATATAATGGGAATTATTGAAGTTCAGTGGCGAGAGGAACAGGACTTCTAGCCAGATGAATACAGGGCTGGAAATATAAATCAAATAAAGTAATGTAGGAGTAGATGTAATAATGAATAAGAAAACAACAAACAACAATTCAAGCAAGCCACTATGAACAACATTGTTAACAGATTACTGTAGACAAGATACATGAAGCCAAAACCCATCGCTGTATCCGAAGCTTACAATCCCACTAGCTCTGCAGATGGAGCAATTGAAGAAATGTGTGGTGAAACAAACGAACTTATTTGGACAGTTAAGTGATACAGAAATTTAATTGTGATGGTGGATGGGAATACAACAGTAGGAAAAATAGAAGGAAAATGTGAACTAGGGAAAGAAATGAAAGAGGAAGCTGCCTGGTAGATTGTTGCACAGACCACAATTTAATCATCACTAAAACTTGGTTTAAGAATCATGAAAGAAGGTTACAGACACTGAAGAGTTGCAGACACCATCAGGTTTCAGATTGATTATATAATTTTGAGAGAGAGACTGAATTATGGGTCCAGATTTTAAGATATA
Organism: Schistocerca americana; assembly: GCF_021461395.2. Lineage (NCBI taxonomy): Eukaryota > Metazoa > Arthropoda > Insecta > Orthoptera > Acrididae > Schistocerca > Schistocerca americana. The sequence goes on along the minus strand of NW_025725481.1, from coordinate 11,467,060 downwards.
TCAAGGTGCACATGCAGATTGACCAGAACATACTGATTATATACCGTAGATTGTAACTGAAGAAATGGCAAAAAGGTAGGAAATTATGGAGATGGTATGTGAATAAGCTGAAAGAGCCAGAGGTCATTGTAAGTTATGGACAGAGCATTAGGTAATTGCTGACTAGGACAGAGGAAAGGAACACAATAGGACTGGGGAAAGGAACACAGAACAGGTGTGGACAAACAGTGGCCCACTAGTGGTTTTTGTCTGGCCTCCCAAGGCAGAATTTTTTGCAACAATTTATAACTTTTCTGAACTGCAAAGTGGGCTACTGCATGCCATCATTTTAAAAGGTGTGACCTTCTGCTAACCTCTGCCTACATAAGAATGGCTCCAAGCCAAAGTTATTGCCCATCCCTGCAGCAGCAGAACAAATGAATATGGGATATGAAATGGTGAAGGCAGCAGAAGATCAGTTATGTAACAAGACAAGGCTTAGTAGAAATCTTTGCACAACAGAAAAGAACAGAATTTAATTGATAAAAGAAAGGAAATATAAAAATGCAGCAAATGAAGCATATAAAAGTGAACACAGACATCTACAAAGGAGTGACAGGCAGTATAAAATTGCTAAGCAGGAAAGGCTAGAGTTCAAATTTAAGGATTTAGAAGCATATATCACAAGGTGAGAGATAAGCACTGCCAACAGGAAAATTTAAGAGGTCTTTGGAGGTAACATTAGCAGCTGTATGAATATCAAGAACTGAGATAGACAGAAACTACTAAATAAAGAAGGTAATACTGCAAGGAGTATAATAGAGGGTCTATACATAGGAGGTGAAGCTGTAAGCAACTTTATGGAAACAGTAGACAGAAGATGGTATGGGAGATATGATACAGCAGGAGGAATTTGACAGAGCAATGAAGGACCCGGGTCAAACCAAGGTCCCTGGAGTACACAACATCCAATCAGAATTACTGATAGCCTTGGGAGAGCAGCCTTGACAAAATAGAACTATTCCATCTGATGAGCAAGGTGTACGAGACAGGTGAAATACCCTGAGACTACAAGAAGAGTGTAATGATTCCATTTTCAAAGAAAGCAGGTACTGACAAGTGAGAGTATTTCATGGCTGCAAAATACTAACACTAATTCTTAGCAGAAGAATGGAAAAGCTGTTTGAATCCAACCTCAGGGAAGGTCTGTTTGGGTTACAAAAAACAACACAAATGACACAGGGCAATAAATGCTAAAGGAAAACACGCAAAGAAAGAGATGAAACAAATGATGAGATGGTAGGGAAATTGAAGAACATGAGGGATGTTGTAGAAGGTGACAGCAGGTGGAATCTCTAAGGTGCTAGACATGATGATGCCCCAGCCCTGCTGCCAACCCATCCCTGTCCCCACACCACAGTATGACTGTGACAACACCAGTGGAAGAAGACATGTGGAAAGGTGAAACAAAAATGGCACAAAGAACCAGACAACGTGTAGGGGAAAGGGGAGGGAGGAGGGCAGGAATCCAGGCCATTCTCACAGCTTTACTGGAGACGAGATACTGGCGGAAGTAAAGCTGTGAGAACGGGGTGTCAGTCATGCTTGCATAGCTCAGATGGTAGAGCACTTTTCAGTGAAAGGCAAAGGTCCCGAGTTCGAGTCTTGATCCAGCGCACAGTTTTAATCTGTCAGGAAGTTTCAATAAAGGTATTATTTTTGCTAGTTTTTGGAGCCAGTGGCTCCTCCTCCTGGCAGAAGTGTTCAAGGGGAAGGATGTGTTGTGAAGGATAAGGACTAGAGAGAGATTTAGGAAAAGACGCAGAGTTCAGAAAAGTCAGCCTGAACCCCAGATAATGGGAGGCTTACCAGACAGAATGAGAAGGAAAGCCTCTTTCCTTCTCATGCCATCTGGTCATTGATCATGGGAACAAAAAGAAGGTCGTTTCTTCAGGTGCCACTTCTCAGCATCCTCCCACAGTGAAACGAACAGCAGTCTATCAATGATGGTGTCATCATGATTCATGGAGGTTGTGTAATACACCATAGTGCACTCAGCAGCATTTGCCACTATTTCGATTCCTTTTTATTTTGTCTATAACCCTTCATTGAAGGTACCATAGAAAGTTTACTAACATTGTTTTTAAATCAATGCTGAATTATATAAAACACTTTTTATTCCATTTAAAATTGTGTTATTGGAAAAAATGTTAATCATGATGAAAATTATGATATATGTAAGTCCTTAAAATAGCACAAAACTACCACAAAAAAGTATATGGCATTACCTTCATTTTGAACTGTGTTTGAGAATTTTACTTTGAATGGATTCCAAGATAAGTCTTAGAATCAGGCAGTTTTTTAATTATAGCAACTGTGACTCTTAAAGAGACTGGAAGTCCTTTCTTATCACAGTTGTGCATTTGTGGGAGATATTAATGCATGTCCACATTAGGCAACATAAAAATGAACTCCCACAGAAAGAACAATGCTTCCTGCAGTCTGAATTCAAATGTAACAGCCTGTACATGGCCCAGCCATTGGCAGAAAAGAAGAAGTTGCATGTAGTGTGCAATTTAGTGTGATGGGAGTAAGTGCGGGACAGAAAAGTATTGCGTTGGAGAGGAATTGAAAGTGAAGAGAGAGAAAGACAAGGCACAGGACATGGGCAGAGGTGGACATGTGTCTGGGATAGGAGCTAGTGAAGACTGACACATGGAGGATTCTGAGACTGAAAGCAATGACAAGGCAAAACCCTCTACTTATGTCAGGGAATCTGATATAGGAGCTGAGGGAAATGATGAGGCGAGAATGCTTGGGAACTCTGATGCCATGGATTATGAAGTGAGGTAATAGCTGAGTATCACTTTCTTGGCAGCATATTCTGCAACTGAGTAGTCAATTTTGCTCTTTGCGGCAATTTGAGATGGTCTCTGAACAGCTGTTTGGTGATCACGTTCAGGTTAAACGTGACATGGAAATTACAGCACAGCTGGTATACAACATGACTGATTTTTATGAAAGGCCTTGCCTTTCATCTGGAAAGAATCACTCTCTGCTTACCACTGAAAAGATGAGTAAAGTAAGTATGAGGGTGAGTCAAATGAAAACCTTAAATATTTTTTTTATATTTTTTACTGTGCAGAAATGGTACAAAGCTGTATCACTTTTCAATATAATCTCACCCACGCTCAACGCAAGTCCTCCAGCACTTACAAAGTGTATAAATTCCTTTAGAAAAAAATTCTTTGGTAGTCCACGCAACCCATTCATGCACTGCATGGTGCATCACTTCATCAGAACAGAACTTCTTTCCTCCCATCGCGCCTTTCAGTAGTCTGAACATATGGAAATCACTTGGTGATGAGGAATGGCACCATTCCTTGCTGGCTTTCTTCATTTCCCATTGGTGGAAGTGAACCCAGGTTTTGTCCCCAGTAATGATTCTTGCAAGGAAGCCATCACCTTCTTGTTCAAAGGGCTCAAGAAGATCTTCACAAGCATCAACATGTCATTCCCTCATTTCAGGAGTCAGCTGCCGTGGGACCCATCTTGCAGACACTTTGTGAAACTGGAGAACATCATGCATAATGTGGTGTACTGACCCATTAATCTTTAAACATGCTGCATTGTCATTTAGTGTCACTTCACTATGGCTTCAACTGCTGCAATGTTCGGCGGAGTCACAAATCGTTGTACCTGCCTGACCTAGACGAGGAGCATCTTCCACTGAAGTCACACCATTTGTGAACTTCCTACTACATTCGAAGCCTTGCTGCTGTGACAAACATGCAGCCCCTTACTGGACCTTCATTCATTGATGAATTTCAATAGGTTTCACATCTTCACAAAAAACAAATAAAAGATGCTGTTCTTCCCTGGTGCGAGTTTGCCGGCTATTTAATTCCTTAACAATTTCAGAAATGGGTGCTCCATACATCTAATTCTAACTACCCTCCCATGTTCAAAGTCTTAATTCCCATCATGTTGCCAGAATCATGCTTGATACTGTTTAACGTGAATGACCTTCGTACAAATGACAGCTCCACCAGTGTACTGGCCTTTTATGCCTTGCATATGCAATACTAATCCCATTTTTATATGTGCTTATCGCTACCCCACAACTTTCGTCACCTCAGAGTAAAGAAGTACAGTGTGACACAAGTGACATCAATGTTCAGTTACAGCCTGATGAGATTTAAAACTGGTGCAAAGAATGGCACCTTGTTTTAAATGTTGAGAAATTAAAAACTGTGCACTTCACAAAATGAAAAACTTAGCAATACAATATTATCATATAAATATGTTGAAGTTCTGTCATGGGTAAAGCTCGCAGCAGACTTCAATTTATTGGTAGTATACTAGGGAAATCCAGTCAGTCTACAAAGGAGATTGCTTGTAAATCACCCATCCTAAAATACTGCTGAAGTGTATGGGACCCATATCAAATAGGACCCAACAGGTGATACTAAACATGTACAGAGAAGGGTGGCACTAATGGTCACAGGTTTGTTTTATCCATGGGAGAGTATCACAGAACTGCTAATAAAATGAGCTAGCACACTCTTTAAGATGGACATGAATTATTCCAAGAAAGCCTGCTTACTAAGTATTAGGAACTGGATTCAAATTATGCCACTCAGAACATATTACAACCCCGTATATACCAATTCCACAGGAATTCTGAGGAGGTGGTTAGATTAATTACAGCTTGCGTGGAGCCATTAAAACAATCATTCTTCTTGCACCCCATACACGAATGGAACAGGGGAAGAAACCCTAATAACGGGCAGTGAGGTGTACCCCCTGTTATGAACTGTATAGTTGTTTGCAGAGTGTAGATAATGTTATTAGATGGGCAGATCAACAAACAGCATGGTGTCAAGTAACCACCAGCAAATATATAGTCTAACACAGGTGGCTTGAGGTGAATGAAGTAATGAATAAATGCCAAACATGGAAGAGAATTTTTACATTCTAGAAAATACAGAAATTTATTTTTACTTCTAATGACCTCTGATTTCAGGAATGCAGACAGCTCTAAGAGAAATTCCCAAAATGAACCATGAACAACATTTTTGTTTGCTTTTTCCTGGGATAGGAATATGAATTATCAAGTGGGTGACAAATGCCACTTATGTAATGGAGAATCACTTCCCATTTGCTGAGTATGGTAGATCACATTTCACAAAATTCTCATAACAGAGACATTGCAGTAGCGTGTAAACAGCTTACCTGCATTATCACTTCGTCTTCGCTTTCTAGGAGAGACTGATGAATCGCTATCACCATCAGATTTTCTTTCCTGAAAGAAAATAAAGTTCATCACTTAAATAAATGTAAATCAACAAAATTTGAGTGTAAATCACTATTACAAAGACTGCAATATGTCTACATATATACTCTGCAAACCACTGTAATAAGAATAGAGGAGGGCTCCTCTCACTATACTATTTGGTAGGGTTATGGGAGAAGAAGTTTTACCATGGAGATAAAGTGTCAAATAATAGGCAGATGTGCAAAAACTATATCCTTTACTAGTGCTGGAGCAACCAAAGACAGTGTTTGGACAGTATACAAAGTCTCTTCTTTCACTTGCCTCTGTCCTCTCACCCCATTTCCATTTTGTCAACACCATTCACACTGGTTGGGAGAGATGGTTAACACCCTTTGACAGATGTGGAAATAGGAAGTGTGTGTCACCGCATTCCATAGGTCAGCACTGTTGGTTCAAGCAAACCTGGGTCAAGCACTACAAGGGAAACCAAGAAATTTATTACCTGCCTGTTGGAAGGGAGGCTCTTCCACAATAATGTCTGTGGAACTCAGGACCATGAGTTTAAAAAAAGAAAAAACTGTATGAACATTCAATCATTTGATAAAGTGACGCACTAGATAAATGAAGTATGAAATTTTGGATGGAGACTCATCAAACCAAGTAAGAATAGCTTCTGACTAGGACCAGAGGACAGTGCTGGAATTCTAGTCATTCTTATTTTATGTTAATGAGCTGACCAACAGTACTAATAGCTACCTCAGACTTTTCACAAATGATACTTACCAATAATGAATTATTGTCAGGAAAGATTTGCAGAAATAATGAATCATATATTTAAAAAAATTCAAAGTGGGGCAAAGATTGGTAACTTGATTTGATGCATAGAAAGGTAAAACTCTGGATTTCACAAAATGAAAAAAATGTCATACTTTTACTATATTATCAATGATTCAAAATAATTGTACAGTAAACTAAGACAATAATAATTATCAGGAATTCAAAATGGAACAGTTTTACAAGGTCCATAACAGATGGGTGACTCCAATTCATCCGTGTGGCCAAATTTAGATAACTGTTAAAAGTGTGAGGGATCAGACCATTTGTTCAACTGACTGAATGTATACAAAGGAGGATGTCACGGATGGTTACAGGTTTGCTTGACTGATGGGAACAATAATCCTGAGAAAACAGATACAAATTATCCCACAAAAGTCACCTTATAAGAATACAAGAACCAGTATTAGTGAAGAATCTAGAAATATTCTTCAGCCTCATGCATTTAGCTCTCTTAGAAACTCTGAAGACCAAATTAGGCTATTTTCTGTATACATAAAGGCAGTTAATCATCCGTTATTCACTCAGTCCATATGCAATTGCAATGAGGAGAAATCCTAACACATGGTGCCTTCCAAAATACCCTCTGAAATACATTTCAGAGTAGTTTGAGGAATATTTATGCAAACACAAATATTTATGCACACACACACTTCTTAACTGATATTAGAAGAGAGGAAAAATAAAATAAAGTACTTAAGTCTCAGGAGATTATACGAAGAAAAATTATTTAAATACAAGACAGAATTAATCCTACATTTTTCAGCTTATTTCAGTACTAACCATTTCGTCCTCTTGCATATGAAATGCCGTAACACTAGAACCACGAGTGACCCACTTGATAATTTTTTTGTTTGTCACTCTTTTGTATTATTGCCTAGAGTGTTACATTTCTGTGACTTTTATGAAATAATGTAATTAGTGATTATACTTCATTTCACATTTTATGGTGATAACATAAAAGAGAAATATGAAGATTCACCTAGAACTGTGGATGGGTCAGTTTTGACCCGCCCAGCGCAGTCGCTATAACAATCTCATTTTTCATGTAGTTTCATGCCTATTGTTAGAGTGTGTTTGGTCAATAATCGCAAAACTCATTTTTACTTCACTTCTGGCTGATGTTCCAGTTTTCAGCAGGGGATGAGAAAGACAGGTTCAAACAAGTCTGACCTTACGAATATGTTATGGCCATATTTCTATGCACATAACGGACATTATAAATGCTCTAAATGAGATTTTAAATAATGAATCTGAGGGTGAACCACTGGAGTCTCTATCTGAGGAAGAATTTCCATATCTTACTGCTGAGAAGGTTCTACTGTATGCTGATGAGAAAGGTATGCTTTTTTATGTGTGTGTTTTATAATGATTTTTGTTTATGTATATGTTGCATAGACAGTAATTTGAATTGCAACACTTATGTTTATACATTGTTTCCTGTTGAAATTTTTCAAGTTATATGTTACATTTATGAAGGTGTTTTTTTGTTCTAATATTACACAATATATTCAATATTAAATCACATTCTAATATGTATAACTACTATTACAGGAACAGCTGCCACAGAGACTAAGTCAACTCAAGGAAGTGGATGTCCTGAAGGTCAGTGTGGACAACAAACTGCCCAGGGTTCTGGACTACTTCAGTTTCCTTCAGGTAGAGATATTGTAGCACCCGATGGAACAACCTGGAAAGTTGGAGTATTAGGTGACTGTTCATCTGGAAGATATTGACAACAGAATGTTTTCAAAGATAGGACAGGACCATCTCCACATGCAAAACAAAACGTGAGTGAGACCTGTTAGAGTGCACAGCATCTAATGATAATGGACAAAGTTTTGAAACATATTCTAAAATGTACAGAAACTGAAGCACCTCGTGTACTGAGCTCAGATGAATGGACTATAAAAATTAAAGAACTGGAAGCTTTTATAGCTAAATTGTACGTCCATGGTGCTATTGGAGCTAAGAGCTTAGAACTGGACACAAGTGGTCAGTGAAGTGGGGAAATAATTTTGTGAAATCAGCAACGGCTTGTGACAGATTCAGAGATACAATGCGTTATCTCAGATTTGACAATAGATCCACAAGATCAGAACGACTAAGAGAAGACAAGTTTGCTTTGGTATCAGAAATCTGGAGTGAGTTCGTTGCGAATGCGCAGTCTAGCTACATACCGGGTCCATATATAACAATCAATGAACAGCTTTTTCCTTCAAAGTGCCGTTGCAGATTCACGCAGTTTATGGCCTCAAATCCGGACAAATACGGGCAAAAGTATTGGATGGCGGTAGATAAAGACTTAAAATATATTGTGAATGCTATCCCTTATATAGGAAAGGATGATACTAGGTGGAGTGATGAGCGTCTTGGTGGCTTTGTTCTAAAAAAAATTTATGCAACCTTACCTCAAAAAAGGAATAAATGTCACATGTGACAATTTTTTCACCTCCTTAGCACTCTCTGACACACTGAAAGCTAATTCTACGAGTCTTGTGGGAACAATATATCTATCTCGCAGGGAAATACCAGTCTATATCAAAAAGGCAAGAGAACAGTTATAAAGCACAGTATTGTTGAAAAAAAGATGATACCACACTTGACTGTTTATCATTGTAAGAGCAACAAGAATGTCCTGATTCTGAGTACTATGCATCCTTATGTGACGATTGAGGATGGTATAAAAAGAAGCCAGATACTGTTACGTTTTATAACTGCTCTAAATATGGAGTGGACGTGGTTGACCAAATGGCTCGCAAATAGTCTGTCAAAGCACCATCGAGACATTGGCCTGTTCACACATTTTACAACTTGCTGGATTTGGCTGGGATAAATGCGTGGGTATTGTTCAATTCTCTAAATGATAAAAAATTGAAATGCAGGGATTTCATCCTGCAGCTGGTGGAGGAGCTTGCTGAGAAGTACGCAGCGACTAGAAAAACTAGCGTCCCTGTCAGACCTGAAGATGATCCTGACAGACAAAAAAAGTGAACGTTGCCTTGTAAAGTCTAACTGTGAAGGAAACAAATCATTTGTAAGGTGTCACATCTGCCAGAAAACTGTGTGCAACAAATGTACATCAAAAGACTATTATTTGTGTTCATTATGTAACGGTAGCCAGTAAAAACACTCAGCATATACATGTAAGTTTTAAAATATTAAGTTATAATTTGTGTAAACATGGTTTATTTTTATTAATTTCATTCTAAATATCATAGTGCTTCTAACAATAGATTGATTAGCAGTAACAATAACCCACTGACATAGGGGAAATAAAGGAAAAGATCGCGGGTCATTAGTGACCCAGCTGTGGTTCTACTGTAGGTACGTCCAAGTATCAGTGGTTCTAGTGTTAAAGCACTTCATTTTTGTTACTGCACAATGGGACTACATACTTTTCACAATAAACCCACATAGATTCATTATATTCAGGAAATTTGCATCTCTGCCTTACTTCCAAGTGACAGACGTGGTCCAGTCTTATATCCTTTGGTGGCACATGGGCTGTTGGTACTCTACTGTTCTTTGCTTGGATTTTTGATCCACTTCATTGCTAGATCTCCCTCACTTTGCTGCAGTGGTACCTATCTGGCATAAGAATTCATAAACCTCTACACAAAATTTGCTTCCACTCTGGGACGAAGCAAGAACATCCCGAGACCCAAAGAGCCAACACAACTGCTGGCTCACCCTGCATTCATGAAAATTACAGAGAGCATTTGTGATACTAACTGGGCTATAATGGCCCATCTCTAGAAGGTGCTTACGCGGTTTCAGTACTGGGACAAATATACTTTCTTGCCATTGTGATATGAACTTGCCCTCACTCCTGATGCTGTTAAAGATGGTAAAGCTATGACACCAACAGTACCCTGATAGATGTTTAATCACTTGGATGCGGATGTGGTCTCGTGTTAGGGCTGTATCAGGGCAGTGGACTAAGACACCGACAAATTCCCACTTGCTCAATGGAGCATTACATGGCTCCAGTGGTGTGTAGTGAAAGATAATTGCTTTTTCTCCATCCACTCTTTCAGGAGACAAATGGCAGGTTGATAATGCTCAGATGCAGATGCCCGGGCATAAAGAAGAGCAGAATGTTCAGTAATGGCACCTGGGTCGGTGCAGACAGTGCCATTCAAGGTAATACGAGGCTCATCTGTAGGTGTCTGGTATCCATAGAGATCTCTGATCTTAGCCCAAACCTGACAGGAGAGGTACATAGTCTTATGGTTTAATGATTCCATTTCCAGCAAACTTATTTCCTTTGTTTTGTTAGGTGGCAGGCCCGAACATGAAGCTGCTTACAGGTGATAAGGTGCTTTGTGAGTGCTGCTTAGAGCATTGGAGAGCCAACATACAATCTCTAATGGCCTCTGTAGCATTTTATGACCACCAAGGTACTGTCTTCTTTTGGGGCAGGTCCACAGACAGGGGATCTCCAATTCAGCTGCCAAAGATTGAGTGCATTCATATTCTCAGCTGCCTCATCAATATCTCCATGCAGCAGGAAGCCAAGGGTGACAGGAGATGTGAAAGTACCCTGGTCAACACTGTTTGAGAGCCCATCTCGGCAGAGAAGACATCAGGAAGTGGTCACCACATGTCATCGTGGACTCTCTTGGGGATGGATGGATGGATGGATGGATGGATGGATGGATGGATGGATGGATGGATGGATGGATGGATGGATGGATGGATGGATGGGAGAAGACAAGGAATGCAGATACGAAGGTCAATAACCAAGAAAGTTGCATGCACCAAGCTGAAGTTTGTGGGGCTACCAGAAATCAGTAGGCAAGGGTCAGGTTGTGGCTGTACACTTTCATGGTCTTTGCCACGGCCAATGATTGTAGTGCCACCCCAAAAAAGTTATGGGCATTGAAATCCCCAAAAAGGTGGGGGAAGCTGAGAAACCAATGATTACAGTATATTCTGACACACTTTACCGTTGGGGGCGGGGGAGGTTAACACTGCAGTAGGTGATATTCTGAAATGCCCTTACTCAAACAGCCACAACCTCTAAAGGTGTATTAAGAGGCACAAGTTCACTACAAAGAGTGTCCTGAATATATGTGCGAACTCTGCCTGACACCCTGTCATAGGTAGCACAAGTCTTATAATACCCACCCTATCAATGAAGGGCCAGGGTCTGCATTGGTGGAAAACGAGCCTCCTGAAGGGCAATATGGAAGGCAGGGGAAGTGTTTGAAAGATGTCATAGCTCAGCCTGGAGGTGGAAAAAACTGCTATAGATCCACTGGAGAATAATAATGTTGAAGTACTGTGGGGCCGTAAAGCGACCAAGGAGGTGGCTATGCCTTAGGGTCACGTGCTGCCATAGCTTGAGGGGCTATAGCATCAATATACACAGGTTCTGGGTTCCACTACGTGGTACCAACTGGGCCTCATGGGACACCAGAATCTCTTCCTTGGTCACAGGAATGGAACAGGCGCGATTTGGTGGTGTGGGGGCTACCAGAATTTTCTTGTTTGAGGACTTTTGATACTTCTTCTTCTTAGAGTGTTTGCAGACCAGTGGAAACCCTGGAAGCAAGTGTCCCATGTTCCAAGGGACCTCTTTCTGGCTAGGCAAGCCAGAGGAACATGACTTGTCTGGCTGGGAGGTGGGGGACCAATGTCCCTGATGGGTGGGAAGTCCATGATTTTCAAGTAGGTGAGGTGGAAGTAACAGGAGGAGAGTTGCCAACTATGGGGAAGGGGGGGGGGAGGCTTGGTCAAGCAGCCCTGAAGCCCCACTGTCGGAGATGTAGCTGGTGAGAGTACTGTTGCCAAAGCAGGCAAGGTCATGACAGCTGCAGCATATGACATTTATACGTGCTGGGTGCAACCACTCATACTTGTTTGGCTCTTGACAAGTTAGATCATCCAGGGTCTCGTATTCTTATCTTCACTCTGGAAAATGGTGCATCCTGGTGGGCAGGGGGGAATGGTGCATTCCACAGTTGACATTTTAAGCACTGCATCGTGGAAAGGGGGGGGGGGCATACAGTTTCACATCACATATCAGTATATAATCACCTTGACCTTTTCAGGCAATTAATTGCCCTCACAGGCCAAGATGAAGGCACCTATAGCAACCCATTGTCCGTTGGTCCCCCATGTTCATGATGAACACAGTGTACACCCCTCACTCCAAACTGGTGCACAGCTCATCAGATTGCAAGAGCAGAACTTGGCGGCAAATGATGCCCTGAATTATATTTAGAATGTTATGGAGGAGTGCCCCCCTATGAACCATGGACCTTGCTGCTGGTGGGGAGGCTTGCGTGCCTCAGCGATACAGATGGCCGTACTGTAGGTGCAACCAAAACGGAGGGGTATCTGTTGAGAGGCCAGACAAACATGTGGTTCCTGAAGAGGGGCAGCAGCCTTTTCAGTAGTTGCAGGGGCAACAGTCTCGATGATTGACTGATCTGGCCTTGTAACATTAACCAAAACGGCCTTGCTGTGCTGGTACTGCGAACGGCTGAAAGCAAGGGGAAACTACAGCCGTAATTTTTACCGAGGACATGCAGCTCTACTGTATGATTAAATGAAGATGGCGTCCTCTTGGGTAAAATATTCCGGAGGTAAAATAGTCCCCCATTCGGATCTCCGGGCGGGGACTACTCAGGAGGACGTCGTTATCAGGAGAAAGAAAACTGGCGTCCTACAGATCGGAGCATGGAATGTCAGATCCCTTAATCGGGCAGGTAGGTTAGAAAATTTAAAAAGGGAAATGGATAGGTTAAAGTTAGATATAGTGGGAATTAGTGAAGTTCGGTGGCAGGAGGAACAAGACTTTTGGTCAGGTGATTACAGGGTTATAAATACAAAATCAAATAGGGGTAATGCAGGAGTAGGTTTAATAATGAATAAAAAAAATAGGAGTGCGGGTTAGCTACTACAAACAGCATAGTGAATGCATTATTGTGGCCAAGATAGACACAAAGCCCATGCCTACTACAGTAGTACAAGTTTATATGCCAACTACCTCTGCAGATGATGAAGAATTAGATGAAATGTATGACGAGATAAAAGAAATTATTCAGGTAGTGAAAGGAGACGAAAATTTAGTAGTCATGGGTGACAGGAATTCGTCAGTAGGAAAAGGGAGAGAAGGAAACATAGTAGGTGAATATGGATTGGGGGGAAGGAATGAAAGAGGAAGCCGCCTTGTAGAATTTTGCACAGAGCATAACTTAATCATAGCCAACACTTGGTTCAAGAATCATAAAAGAAGGTTGTATACCTGGAAGAATCCTGGAGATACTAGTAGGTATCAGATAGATTATATAATGGTAAGACAGAGATTTAGGAACCAGGTTTTAAATTAAGACATTTCCTGGGGCAGATGTGGATTCTGACCACAATCTATTGGTTATGAACTGCAGATTGAATCTGAAGAAACTGCAAAAAGGCGGGAATTTAAGGAGATAGGACATGGATAAACTGAAAGAACCAGAGGTTGTACAGAGTTTCAGGGAGAGCATAAGGGAATAATTGACATGAATGGGGGAAAGAAATACAGTAGAAGAAGAATGGGTAGCTCTGAGGGATGAAGTAGTGAAGGCAGCAGAGGATCAAGTAGGTAAAAAGACGAGGGCTAATAGAAATCCTTGGGTAACAGAAGAAATATTGAATTTAATTGATGAAAGGAGAAAATACAAAAATGCAGTAAATGAAGCAGGCAAAAAGGAATACAGACGTCTCAAAAATGATATCGACAGGAAGTGCAAAATGGCTAAGCAGGGATGGCTAGAGGACAAATGTAAGGATGTAGAGGCTTGTCTCACTAGGGGTAAGATAGATACTGCCTACAGGAAAATTAAAGAGACCTTTGGAGAGAAGAGAACCACTTGTATGAATATCAAGAGCTCAGATGGCAACCCAGTTCTAAGCAAAGAAGGGAAGGCAGAAAGGTGGAAGGAGTATATAGAGGGTTTATACAAGGGCGATGTACTTGAGGACAATATTATGGAAATGGAAGAGGATGTAGATGAAGACGAAATGGGAGATAAGATACTGCGTGAAGAGTTTGACAGAGCACTGAAAGACCTGAGTCGAAACAAGGCCCCGGGAGTAGACAACATTCCATTTGAACTACTGATGGCCTCGGGAGAGCCAGTCATGACAAAACTCTACCATCTGGTGAGCACGATGTATGAGACAGGCGAAATACCCTCAGACTTCAAGAAGAATATAATAATTCCAATCCCAAAGAAAGCAGGTGTTGACAGATGTGAAAATTACCGAACTATCAGTTTAATAAGTCACAGCTGCAAAATACTAACGCGAATTCTTTACAGACGAATGGAAAAACTGGTAGAAGCCGACCCCGGGGAAGATCAGTTTGGATTCCGTAGAAATGTTGGAACACGTGAGGCAATACTGACCTTACGACTTATCTTAGAAGAAAGATTAAGAAAAGGCAAACCTACATTTCTAGCATTTGTAGACTTAGAGAAAGCTTTTGACAATGTTAACTGGAATACTCTCTTTCAAATTCTGAAGGTGGCAGGGGTAAAATACAGGGAGCGAAAGGCTATTTGCAGTTTGTACAGAAACCAGATGGCAGTTATAAGAGTCGAGGGGCATGAAAGGGAAGCAGTGGTTGGGAAAGGAGTAAGACAGGGTTGTAGCCTCTCCCCGATGTTATTCATTCTGTATATTGAGCAAGCAGTAAAGGAAACAAAAGAAAAATTCGGAGTAGGTATTAAAATTCATGGAGAAGTAGTAAAAACTTTGAGGTTCGCCGACGACATTGTAATTCTGTCAGAGACAGCAAAGGACTTGGAAGAGCAGTTGAACGGAATGGACAGTGTCTTGAAAGGAGGATATAAGATGAACATCAACAAAAGCAAAACGAGGATAATGGAATGTAGTCAAATTAAGTCGGGTGATGCTGAGGGAATTAGATTAGGAAGTGAGACACTTAAAGTAGTAAAGGAGTCTTGCTATTTATGGAGTAAAATAACCGATGATGGTCGAAGTAGAGAGGATATAAAATGTAGACTGGCAATGGCAAGGAAAGCGTTTCTCAAGAAGAGGAATTTGTTAACATCGAGTATAGATTTAAGTGTCAGGAAGTCGTTTCTGAAAGTATTTGTATGGAGTGTAGCCATGTATGGAAGTGAAACATGGACGATAACTAGTTTGGACAAGAAGAGAATAGAAGCTTTCGAAATGTGGTGCTCCAGAAGAATGCTGAAGATAAGGTGGGTAGATCACGTAACTAATGAGGAGGTATTGAATAGGATTGGGGAGAAGAGAAGTTTGTGGCACAACTTGACTAGAAGAAGGGATTGGTTGGTAGGACATGTTTTGAGGCATCAAGGGATCACAAATTTAGCATTGGAGGGCAGTGTGGTTGGTAAAAATCGTAGAGGGAGACCAAGAGATGAATACACTAAGCAGATTCAGAAGGATGTAGGTTGCAGTAGATACTGGGAGATGAAGAAGCTTGCACAGGATAGAGTAGCATGGAGAGCTGCATCAAACCAGTCTCAGGACTGAAGACCACAACAACAACAACAATGGAGGAGTGACAGTCACCTGTATGTCACCCAGCGTGTTGTAAGCAAGCAGCACCTGTGACTGGGCAGGGGATGCTGCTTTGATCAAAACTGACCCACTTTTCATTATACAGATGACTGCCACTTCCACAAACTTGTCTTGTAAGTTCTTTTTGTGGCCAACAAGGAATCCCCATCAGTCCTTATGCAAACCATGTTGTGGAGAGCATCTTTCTCTGCTTGCCACTTAACCCTATGGTTCTCCCATGGCATAGCCAAGGAAGGGAACATTTTAAGGTTGTATCTCTCTGGATTAAGAGGGGTCTTCCCTTCCATAGAGACTGCTGGGCTGTATGACTGCCAGTGGAAGGTAACTTCATCTACTACATTTGCAGCTCATCTGCTGTTGTGACACCACTCTGAATTGGAACTTTTCCCATACACGCCACCAAGCCTCACCAATAACTACCTGGCCAGTAATGCATTGTGAAGGGTGCAATGATGGAAACGCACAAAATTTGGAGCATCCACTGCATTGGGTGACCTCCTCTGCACGATATGCACTTCCGGAGAACTTTGGAAATAGGTGGCTAGTCAAACCCAAGAATGGGGACTATGTTTTTATTTAATGAGAAGTTACAGAAAATGTCTGAAGTGAAAACTCGATTCCTTGCCATAAAACAGATCCCAACAAGGTGTGCACCAAGAAAACCATCTGATGGGTAGGCAGACGGGGGGAATAGTGGAAGTACAAGCTTGTAGCATGGAAAGGAAGTAATGCTGCAAAGGCTGGGGACCCATGACAGCCGTGCACTTATTCACTAGTTCTGTGAACCCCCTGGAGGGTCAGATAACCAGTCCTTCACAGTGCCTTGCCAACCGAGTATGCTGCTGTATTTAACTGATTTTTATGGAACAAACTGTTACATAACTAAGTCATCAGACAACAATTTAGCTACCTATTGCGTTAAATGAACCAGCAAGCCATCTGAATGAAAACCAAGAATAGTCCTCTCTAAATAAAAAACTGTGACTGGTGAATGATCCCATTATGGTTACAGGAAGAAAATTTCCTGGCCTTGCAGAGAACTGACAATGAATGATCTGAATGGAGGTAGTGTTGTAACGCTCCACAGTGAAATAGGTTTCAATAGTTCCACACATTAGATCTAACCACTTCTTTTTACTCAGGCATGTCGTATACATTCCACTCAAACAATAACTCTGAATATCACACCACCAGAAAGTTTAAAACAGTTTAACACTGACGAAAATACGTCCGAAACTGGTGCAAGATTACGAAATATCCACTGCGACACTAACAACAGTTGAGAAATGGTCAATTGAAGGGGATTCCGAAGTTGCAGTCATTCATTAACATATCGACAAAGTGCAGAGTGATCTACTACACAATTAACAATTCAAGGTGTTGAAAATAGGAGATGCCATAGAAATATCATAAGAAAGAATATTGTCTTTTCAAAATTTCGTAAACATTCGTAATTGCGCTAGTGGTGTGTTGGAACCAAGTGGTGTCATCCTTGTACACACCTGTATTTAATGTGTAACTGTCTGAAGTATCATTGCTGTACGTCCGTAAGTTATTGCTCAGAGCTTCACCGAGTATAATGTTTTGTCGCACAGTTTGTGAATTTCGAGATGGCAGAGTTAGAGGAGCAACACGTTGAGTTACATTTTGCGTGAAACTCTAGAAAACATTTACAGACACGCACAAGATGCAGAAATTCTACGTTGTTGAGCGCCAAAGCCGTATTCTGTGTATCACGCGGTTTAAATATGCGAAGACGGAAGTTTATGATGACGCCCGTTCAGGACGCCCTTCGACGTCTACCGATGACGCTCATGTCAGGAACGTCAACGAAACTGTGCGTGCCAATCTAAGACAGAATGTCCGAGAGACTGCAGAAGAATGTAATATTTCAGTTGGATCATGTCACAAAACCCCGACACTGCATCGTGTTGCCGCCAGGTTGGTCACACGGCTATGGAGTCAAGACCAGAAAGACCTTCACCTCTGAATCTGTGAAGAGCTTTTGTATGGCGCAAATGGGAACCAGATGTTCGTTGAGATAATCTTAACTGATGATGAGACGTGGATCTACGTTTATGATATTGAGACGTTAAAACAACGAAGATTTGCAATGATAGGCAAGGCAAGAAAATTCGAGGACGACACTTCACGCGAACCAGCAAAAGGCATACCAAGACTGCTTCTGGAAGTAGAAACAGCATTTGGAGCGGTGTATCAATTGTGCAAGAGAGTATTTAGAAGGAGACCAAGCACAATTAGTAAAAGGTAAGCGCAGAAACTTTTGTGGAAAAAGTTCCGGAATTTTATCAAGTGACGTCGTTCATTGATCATGACGAGGCGTCGTACTTTGGCCATGAAGAGTAAGTCTTATTCAAGGTGTACATCATGTTCGTTTAGTACTCAAATGAAGTGCAAAAAGTAGTTCACTAAATTTTGGAGCATATCAAAAAATTCAACCGAGTTTTTGTTTGATAATTTGCTGCAATGACAGGGTACATTGCTTCGTGCGAGGAAATCAGTAGCATCATAGTAACTGGTACACAGGTGGCATGCACAAGAGATTGAAAGGTTTATGTCGAAAGCATTGTGATTTTTTTTCTCTGCAAGAAAAAAAATTATGATTTTTATTCACAGTTCAACTCGCAATGGGGAAAAAATACTATGCAAGTTTTGGTTGCCAACCTAGTGGCGACAAACATGCGGGAAGAAGATTGGATTACAAACGGAAAGAAGTCATCTTATCAGGAAAATGTACCTGCACATGAAGCTGTTGTGGCAGTTCGAAACAGATTTGGTACACAATGACAACCACGTATTCCAACATCTAAGGGGCCGAGTCACCACCACCACCACCACCACCACCACCACCACCAGGCTAGCTCGAGACACTTGCATCCCCTGGCTGTTGTCCTCTAGATGAACAACGTTGTTATTCCCGCCAAGGATAGGTTCGGAAATCTTACAGCCACACTTGGGGAATGGGATCTCCTCACTGGAAAAATGCACAAAGTATACGGACATAAAACGGATAGTGACGTACAATTGGTGCATTTATATCAAAAATACCCTTTTTCTGTGAAGGCAAGAAATCGTCTCCTTACCGAAAAACTACCTACACACACGTACATACACCGCAAGCCACTGTACAGTGCGTGGCGGAGGGTACCCAGTATCACTTCTTGTCATTTCCAGGCTGTTTCACTTGCAAACAGAGGGAGCTGAAACCGACAATTTGCTTGCATATGAGCCCGAATTTCACCTGTCTTAACTACATGATTCTTACGCAACATGTATATTTGGCAGGAGTAGAATCGTTCTGCAGTCAGTTACAAATTCCAGTTCCCTACATTTCCTCGTAAGTTTCTCGAAAAGAACGTCGCCTTCTCTCCAGTGATTCCTGTTTGAGTTCCCAAAGAATCTCTAATATTCTTGTGTTGTTCAAACCTACCCGCAACGAATGAGCAAACCGCTTCTGAATTGCTTTGATATCTTCCTTTAATCTGACCTGGTGCAGATCACAGACACTAACAGTATTGAAGAGCAGGCTGCATCAGTGCCCTGTATGTCGTCTCCTTTACAGATGAACCACATTTTCCCAATAATTTTCCCAATAAACCGAAATTGACCATTCGCTTTCCCTGCCACAATCCTCATGTGCTCATTCCATTTCACGTACCTTTGCAACGTTATGCAGAGATATTTAAATGACGTGACTGTGTGAAGCAGAGCACTACTCACACTCCTCCCATACTCCAAAGCATCATCAGCAAACAGTAGATTGCTGCTCCCTGTCCGCCATATCATTTCTGTGTATGGACAACAGCGGCCCTATTTTGCTTTCCTGGAGCACTGCTGACGTTAACCTTGTCTCTGATGAACACTCGCCGTCGAGAACAATGTACTGGGCTCTTTTACTTACGAAGTCTTCGTGCCACTCGGATACCTAGGAACCTATTGCACATGCTCTGACCGTTAACAGTCTATTAGTAATGTTTGTAGAATACTGTACTCGTTCCTTTCACCAAACGTGAGATTCTGTACAAAACTGAGGTTGCGTGTGAAAACTTAATTGACGTCAGACATACGAAAAGTCCTTCTCTGAATGAATTAGCAAATCTTACAAATGTATATCACCACACACGAGCGGACAAGCTTACAAGGGGAGGTTCCCATCTAAATCTAAGACAGATGGCGAACATGACAGAAGGGAACTATGGATGACTCGCGTTCTCGACCAGAATTGCCTCACTATAAGTAACCAAGCACCTAAATTTTCATCCTCTTGTTCTCTTGTCAAGACTCCGAATAAACACCATAAATGTATTTTTGGATTTCGCAGACGTTTGCAGCTTGCTTACACACTAGCGAGTCTTGCTTACTCCAGCCCACAAAATCGCCGCTTTGCAGTAAACAAAGATGTAAACAGCATGTTTCGAGCCTTCCACAGTGCCATCCATTTATGTGAATTAATCTACTGCTCGATTTGTCAGGTTTCCTCCACACAAGCCATCGACAGTTCACTTCCGCGTGTTCAGATGAGTCATTTCCAATTCGTGCACAATATTTCGACGACCGACATGATCGTCCCCTCCCAGTGTCACGAGTTTAGTCGTCTCACGTCCTCGCCACCCCGACACAACCCTATGAAAATGATCTGGTCGGTCGTCAAAATATCTTACACAAAACGGATTGGCGGAGCACACAGAAGCATATCGTTAACTGTCTGTATGTAAACGGCGTGCAGGTCCTCAACACGACAAACCTCCAGAGGCCCTCAGGGAGATCGCTTATGAGGGGCAGCGTACGCTAGGAATGGCTCTGTGATGTTACACCGACGCTTTGATTAAACGGATACTTCATTTATAATAAAAGGTATTTCGAGGCTTAAGAGGTGCAACCAACCGATGAGCAACGAAGTTATTTCCAAGCCATTCTGATGAAGAAAACAACACATTGGTTCTTCCTTTAGGATGACAGTTCTCGTATCAAAGTGACAAAAAATCGAGGTGTTTTGGTGGATTTGGACCACCACGCATGTGTCTGTGGTAATAGACTTTATCCAAACCCTTATGGGGATCCATAGTCCTTTTTCTCTTTCACTGTGTGTGTTCGTGGGGGGTGGGGTCCGAGTCACACAGTGAGGAGGAAATCTCATAAAATGACACCCATTCGCTCACTCCAACCTCACGTTGACACACACAACCACTCGATCTCACAGGCCTTTCATACAAAAGAGCAGGTGAAAGGTGCTACACCTGGGAACAGAAGTAAAACTACAGAAGCTGAAAGAAAGGTACGAGGAATGAGTCTGGCTGACCAGTTACAAAAATCGTGGGTGAGGCAATCGCCCAGATAACATGTTAAGAACAACGCCCTAAATTTTTTGGAGAGAAGTCGAACAGATCTCTGAACCTTAAAGCTCTTGCCACATTCGTTTGCATGTTGCTCGAAATAGAGGGCACGTCTGTCAGGAAATCCGCTGCTGCCCTCTCCTCTGAAAGTAAAACATAGTCTAATAAAATGTGGTGCACCGTGATCTGTATGCCACAAGCAGCTCATGTCGGAGGGTCCTCTCGCCTGAGCAAGAACTCATGCGACAGAGGTGTGGCCTGCGTGTAGACAAGTAAGGAGAACCTCGTCCCGCCTATGTGGAAGGAAGGTGGTACACTGTGGCCACATAGTGGTCTTCACTATGAGCAGCTTGTCAGCTGTCAATTCCTACCACTCCTCTTTCCGTCGATGCACGACTCTTCACCTCAGCAGTGAGACAATTGCATGCAAGGGGGATGACGCACGAAACTAACCAAGGACTACAACACGACGACTCCTCGGCTGCTACAGCCGCTCTTTCGTTCCCCACAATACCCGTGTGCTCTGGCGCCCAGCAGAGTGTCTTCCTTTTCCAGGCTTTGTGGCCAGAGGAAGGCGTTCTGGACATCCTGGAATACTTTATCAGTTGGATACAAGCATTGTAGAGACTGAAGGCAACTCAGGGGGACGGGGGTTGAAACATGAGGAATTTAGCAGGCATGGCACATCTCGTCTCGTACAAGGCCCTAAGGATCATGGAAATTTGCCATCGAATACAGTGAACTCTGGAGACAACCGAATTTAGAGGACAAACTGTGGGAAAACGGAGGAACAAAAAGAGTCCCTCTGTTTAGGCACTTAAAGTCCAGTCAGGCCTGCATGTAAACCCTGTAAAACTGGAGCAGACATATCTCACACGCTCCCCAAAACCTGTGGCAAAGAAACTTTAAAATGTTTAGTGTCTTCTGGGAACTTGCCTTCAGGTGTGGTAACCACAATAGTGTGGAGTCAAAAATGAGGCATAGAAACTGCACAGGCTTTAAAAGCGAGAATGGTGTTCCACATATGCAGTTCAAGTAAATTAAAAATACGACATGGACACACACACAAAGACACACACACACACACACACACACACAAAGACACACACACACACACACACACACACACACACTATTCTCTGCAGAAAATGTTAAGGCTGTGTTTGCAGCCCTCTCCTAATCAATCAATCCTTTGTACTTTCACTTGCAACTGACGATTTGCTGTTGCAATACCGAAGGAGGAACAGAACACTGCAAAATAATTCACAAATAACGAACATTGTATGGCACTCCTTACCATACATATGATACTGTTTATGGATATGGCGAAGATGATAGCAATTACAAAACTGCCTTGAGCGACATCCTCCTGCTCGAAACTATTCGACAACATGTCAACGACTTGGAACTGAAAAAAAAAGTGCTTCAATAAAAACGACCGCATAAAGGAAGGGAGATCACCACAAAAGCCCTATTGGTGGGGCTGCCTTACAATATGGTGTCTCCAAGACGTGTCGTATATTTTACTGATAAGGAATGAGGCTATTTGCACAGGAAACCGTGCTGTATAGCGGTCTCTTGCAGGGTCTCGTTGCCGACAATGGATAGCTATCTCCTGAATCGACACTGAGAGCGACTTACGAGCTGCCTTGTATCTAACACCCAGACCAGACCACCGTTAACCATTCGCTCCAAGGTCTTGCCTATACAGCTCGTTAAGTCGACGCTCCAGTAACCACTTGGAAACGTTTGGTACTTTCCCGGTTTGAGAAGAGGCACCAAAATTCCCTCCTTCCATTTGCTGGGAAAGTTGCTTGTCTGCCTTATTAAATTAGACCACTTCGGAGGACTTCCTTTGACGCTGGTTGCAAGTTTTGCAGCATGCTGTACGGGTTTCGTCGTGACTGGGCACTGTATCACAAGCTGCGAACAGGGCAGAGTCCAACTCACGCAAAGTAGGCAATTTTAGACCTCTTAATTGCCAGACCTTGTGTCCAACTCAGCGTTTTCCATGGTGTAGCGGTATCCCGGCTGACAGTGGCACTAGTCAGCGCAAATTGCTCTGCCATTGTCTGAAAAAATGTCTCCAGATGACGTCACAGCCCTGCAGGAGTCACAGCAGCAGTTAGCTCCGCCACTATCACAGACCCAGGCAGCACATAGCAACCCTAATTGTGAACATAGGAGACACTGTACTTCTGCAGCAGTGAGGCTGAGGACTACACTCAAGATCATGTACCACAACGAATACCTATTGAGTTAAGTAAACTTTCCATTCTTATAAATGAAAAACCCACTTAATGTGTGTGTGTGTGTGTGTGTGTGTGTGTGTGTGTGTGTGTGTGTGTGTGTGTGTGTGTGTTATTGGAAGAGTATACCAGCCGCCAAACAACCTCTTCTTGCTCCTCCTTAGTCTAGACGACATGAAAGTCAGACATTTCCTTCCTGTCTCCATTAGCAGCCAGTTCTTTGACGTCTATTTTTGTTTATCTTGGGTAGGTTTCGGAGCCACAACCACCAAGGTGGTAGAGGCAGTGCTGGATGGTGGGCCAGTTCAAACCTTTGGAGGTTAAGGGAGTTCTGCAACATTGGTAACTGCTGCCTTGTCTGGCGTTCTGGGAGGAGGTATGGGCTACGAAGTAACTCCAGCACCCAAGTGCATTGAAAAACACAGCTGGTAGTAGTAGTATTAGCAATAGGGATCTTCATTCATGTAGCAGCATCGGTTTTCCGGTTTGGATGTTGAGAACTGAAGTAAAGGAGGCAGCTGCATAGCCTTATAGATCTTTTTGGCTTCACCATATGGGAGGCACTTTGATGTTTTTATCTTCTGCATCTTCCTTTCTTCAAGGGAGACACTGCAATCCATACTCCAGACCGGGAGATCCCCGGAGAAATTTACAAACTTCCAAAGAGATGAACAAAAGACTCCTTTAAGGGCAGTCTTACAGCATTTTCCCCAAGTGGCGTCTCCCTTTCAGGAACAGTAGTTAGTCCCGAGTGCTGGTGTTTAAAACGGTGCATTGTGTTCAAGGGAAAAAAATCTACACATCTAGACTAAGGAATACTGCCTTAACATACTCTGGAAGTTTCGTGCTGTTGATAGTCAGTGTAAAAGAGTGATTACACTGTATCACCACACACCCATTCAATTAGGTTTATCACACCAACAATACCTTCCTGGCCTCACCCACTCTGCAGTTCATTTTCTATTGCATACTCTACAGGGCATTGTGCTGGATGTCGTTCACTTGTTGGGAACTAGACGTTTCTACCAACAGCGTCCCATTTGGTTAGTGTTTGACAGATTTTAAGTTCCAGCAGAACCCTCCAAACATCTTTATACGCAGAATAGTGGAACTTTATCAAAGCTACTCTTTGCATTTAACTACTGCAAACACATTCAGACAACCAGCATGCATTCTGTTACTGTTAACAGAGCCTGTTGGACTGGCTGGATGAACCCTGTTATTAGACTGGGTGTTAGTACCTAGCAATGGCCCATCGATTCCACTGGAGGGGGAAGAGAAAAATTGGAAGGCTCCATCTCGGTCCCAGGAAGAACTAGTTAAATAAAAGTCTCTGCATAGAGCCCTGTGTGCCTAGGTAGACTTTATACAACTGAGGCAGAGCAGGTCCCTCAGAGGTTGCCCGCTAACGACTATTCCATCTCCACAGCCGCGCATCTCATTGGCACACCTCAAGACTGAGCCGCTATTTATAGAGGTTTCCACCATCCTCACAAGCCAAGATCCCATTACCTGTGATACACCACATTCCACCATCGTGCTGTGAGATGAGAATAATCGAGCAGCACTAGTCAAATAGTGCATGCAACAACAGTTACGAGAATATGTGGACAGTGTAGGTGAAGCAGAATTACTCTCCAATCAAACAATATTATTTACTTTGTTACATATTTTGAGATTCTGTTAGGGTGTGTTGCTGCAAGGATGCTGAGAATGTCAAAATGTGTAATTTACACCTTAGAAAATCCCGGATGGGGCAACAATATGAGATAGGATATATTACAACTCACCACATGGAAGAGATGTTGAGCATCAACCAAGGGCAATGTAAGAACACAGAACTTAATCCTCCATAAAATGATGAAAAAGAAAAACCGTGCACACACACGGGAGGGTAGTAAGGCCTAAACGCGGAGAACAGCTATCTCAGCTGATGTGGCTGTACACACGAAATGTGTCATGGGGATGGAGGGCAGTATGAGGAAAGGGTGGTGTAGAATGCTGCAGTGCTGCCTATGGGAGGAAGCACATATAGTGTTGTGACAGGACGGTTGGATGGGGAAAGGGGGAAGGGTTGGGGAGAGTAGCAGAAAACGTGAAAAAACTGTACAGGTGCACTGGGGGGGGGGGGGGGGCGACAGTAGGCGTGTGTAGAGCTGGAATGGGAGCAGGCGTTGGGACAGAAGCAGGTGTAGCTGAGGCCCTAACAGTGACAGCGCAGTGACTGTCGAAGTCTAGCACATCAGGTAAGCAGCCATCTCAAACTGGACGGTCCAGCTGCCTCTCAGCCAGTCTAGCAGTGGCCATTCACAGTGACAAACTGCTCGTCAGAGGAGATGCTCACATAGAATGCGGTACAGTGTCTCGTTTTTGGGCGCAAAAACAACCGGGGTCATATGCGCACACGTCAAAACTATAGAACACGAAGACAGAGGTGTTAAAAATGACTAATGTCAATCCCAATTGACATAATAGAAGACAGTGAAAAACAGGGACGTGGAGAAAGAGCTACTAAAGTTACCATACAAAACGGAGGTCCAAAACTAAAATTTAAATGCCTTTCGTCATATCGCTTTCACGGACAGAAACTAAATCGCAGTCCACAGCCCACGCGTCAATTGCTAAAACGGTCGATAAATCAGACGGCAAGTGGGAACATAAACGGTTAAGAAATGGACTTTCAGCTGGGAGGAAGCGAACAGTTAAAATTTGGGCGCAGTATAACAAGTAGTGGGGGAGCGTCACTTATAAAATGACGATGGCTAAAAAGACAGTGCCCAATACGCAACCGAGTTAAAATGACTTCCTCCAGGCGGCAGAGCCGAGAGTAGGTCGCCCATGCCACTGGGAGAGGCTTAATAATCTTGAGCTTATTCCTTTAAGGAAGGACCAATGGCGATGCCGAAGGGACGCTACCTCCTGATGGACAGCAACACAGTGATCACTGGAGGGAATATAGAAACTAGTGGGCTGAGGTAAGAGGACTGCAGCCTTGGCAGCAGCGTCAGCAGCCTAGTTTCCTGGCAGACCGACATGACCAGGAATCCACAAAATTCACAGTGGCTCCAACACGAGTGATAAAGTTGCACTAAGGGATGGGCGGTGTAAAACGCACAGAGACTTTGAAGGGCGCCTAGTGTGTGTGAGCACGACAATTTAATAGTCTGTGACGCCAGATGTGCTCTGTGGCCTGATAAGAGGCGAAGAGCTCGGCTGTAAATACTGAGCAGTGTGTCGGAAACCGACAACTAAAGACGTGAGTGCCAATGACGAAGGCACATCTGACCCTACAGTCAGTCAGAGCCATCAGTGTACACAAATGTACTACCGCGAAATTCTGTGCGAAACTAACGAAACTGAAGGCGACAGAGTAAGGCTGGAGTAGTGTCCTTACGAAGTCAATGAAGGCCGAGGTTAACAAGGGCCACTTCACGAAGCGAAATTGGCGAAGCATTCACACCCACTGGGGAAGTTGCAGGTAGTTTGAAATTAAGCTGCCGAAGCAAGCGCCGGAAACGGACTCCAGGAGGTAACAGGGAAGAGGTATGTGCCCCGTACTGGCGATCGAAGTAAGCATCGAACAAGGAGGCATAGCATGGGTGGCCACGCATGGCAGACTAACAGCATGCCTGAGGAGAAAGTCATGACGGTAGGACAGTGGTAGTTCAGCCGCTTCAGCATACAGGCTCTCACTTGGGGTAGTGTAAAAGGCGCCAGTGGGCAAATGGATAACATAATGGCGGATGTGTTGAGATGGCGTAAGAGGCTGGACGTGCAGATGCATAAACAAAGCACCCACAGTCGAGTTTCGGATGGAAAATGGATCGCTACAAACGGAGGTTCGATCAGCATGCCAGGAGGTACCATTGAGGACATGTAGGACATTGAGGAACCGCGTAAGACTGGCTGCCAAGTAAGACACATGAGAGGACCAAGAGTTTCCTAGCGAGCATGAGCATCATGAATTTCGTAGTTTCAACTAACGGAAGGGCAACATGCCCAAAATATAAAGATGGTAGGAGAAACCATTTGCGCCGCCAGAAATTCATACCGACGGGTTTGTCAGTGGAAAAACTAAAACCATTGTAAGTGCTCCAGGAGTACAGACGATCGAGACGCCGTCGATGACGCCGCTCAGTGACAGGTCCGTGAGAACTGGAATAGAAGGCAAAGAGGGAGCCGAAGATATCCGGTGGGCGACAGGCCATTATAGGGTAAATGGCGATAGCTAATAGGATGATGCTCAGGAGAGAACCCTGAGGCACACCGTCTTCCTGGATAAAGGTGTCCTACAAGGCAGAACCCACATGCACCTTGAAAACTCTGCCTTCTAAAAATTCCCGCAGGAAACGGGGCAGGCAGCCACGGAAGCCTCACTTGTAAAGAGTTCTCCAGCAGGTGTTGTATGCCTTCTCCAAATCGAAAAACACGGCCAAAGTCTGGGATTTCCGCAGAAAACCATTCATGACACGGGTGGACAAACTAACGAGATGGTCAACTGCAGAACGCCACACTCTAAATCCACACTGTGCAGTCGTTAGTAAATAATGACACTCGAGCCGGGCGTGATTCATACGTCACCTTGCAAATATTGTCAGTGGGAGAAATGGGGCGTAAGCTAGAGGGAAGGTTTTTATCCTTACTGGTCTTAGGTATGAGGGTGACAGTGGCTTAATGGCAATGGCCAGGAAATGTGCCCTCTGCCCAGATGCGGTTGTACATGTTAAGTAGGAAACGCCTGCCTACAAGAGAGAGGTGCTGCAAGATTTGAATTTGCACAACACTGGCCCTGGGGCGGAGGATCGGGATGAGCTGAGAGCACGATCTTGCTCCCTTATAGTAAATGCGGCATTATAGCACTCACTATTCTGAGAAGGGAAAGGTATCGCCAGAGCCTCCTTCGCTCATTTCTGGTGGAGGAACGCAAAGTGATAGTGTTAAGAGCTCAAAAGGTCGGCGACCCAAAGTATTTGAGATAGCAATAGGGTCCACGATGATATCGTCTGCTACTTTCAAGCTAGAAATTGGCAAATGGATCTTGGTCCCAGACAGTCGTTTGAAGTTGGCCCACATGACAGAAGAAGAGGTGGAACCGTTAAAAGAACTAATGAATGCAATCCAGCTAGCTTTTTTGCTTTCCCGAAAAACGCGACGACACTTTGCACGCATCTGATTTTAATGAATGCAGTTTGTCATCATAGGATGGCAGTAAAAGCGTGGAGAGAACATCTCCGTGCGCGAATTGCGTCGCGGCATGCCTCAGTCCACTAAGGGACTGGGACACGACGTGGTGAAGAGTAATTGCGAGGAATGGAATGTTCTGCAGCAGTAAGGATAACATTTGTGAGATATTCCACCTGGTCATCACAGCTGGGAAAATACTGTTCTTTGGAGGTCGCCAGGGAGGAGTAAAGCCGCCAATCAGGCTTAGTAAGATGCCATTTCGGTGTGCACACAGGTCAGGTAGGAGTCAGCAGACTGATAGCACATGAGAAATGGACGCTCAAGTAGGTGTTACAAAGAGTGGACCACACAAGACGATGGGAGAGCTGGAAAGTGCAAAAGTATAGGTCCATATGAGAATATGTGTGGGAGGAGTCAGAAATTAATGTGGGTGCTCCACTGTTAAGGCAGAAGAGGTAGAGTTGGTTAAGAAGGTCAGTCAAGAGGGAACCTCTCCGACAGGCTCTGGGAGAACCACAAAGGGGATGGTGTTCATTAAAGTCGCCGAGTGGCAGAAATGTAGGAGGTAGTTGCGCAATAAGCTGAAGGAAGTTTGCCCTGGTGACATCAAATGACTAAGGGATGTAAACGTTACAGGGGGAAAAAGTCAGGTGAGGAAGATAAAGGGGAATTGCAACAGCTTGAAGATGGGTAGACTACGAACTGTCATCCCCTACGAGCAGCATGACAGCCCAATGAGATGGATTGCCGACCCCAGGGGGAAGGTCAAAACGACCCAGGAAGGAATATCAAAGCTTCAAGTGGTCGCGAGAGTGCGATTTCGTTTGTTGAAGGCAGCGTACAAGGGGATGCTGCGATGCTAAAAGCTGCCGTAAATCCTCTTTTTGGGACCGAAGGCCACGAACGTTCGAGTGGAGGAGAGTCACGATGTGGACGAGACGGAGTGTCACCTCGGTGGCTGCCGAGTGTCAGCCTGCGAAGAGTCACTGCTTCAGGGCACAAATGCAGGAGGATCCCGCTCCATGGGGTGCACAGAAGCATTGGATTGCTTGTGCTGTCGGTCTATGGAGTCCAACGCAGAAAAACGGTTGGTGGTGCGCACAGGCAACACTCAGGCCAGCCAGGCTAAGGTGTCACATAGCAATTCTGTCGAAGAGGATCGCAGAGTTGGCGGAGTGGAAGATCGTTTGCCTTTGGTGGACTGCTTCAAGCCTTTCTGGTTAGCAAAGGGACAGTTGGGGGTTGTTTGGCTGGAGGGATGTAGGAAGTCTCCATGGGAGTACTACTCCTGCCCCTTGAGCTGAAAGTTTGATGTCTTGTTGCACATCTGGACGGGGGGATGGCGATGCTACCGTGACGCTGGGCTATTTCACAACCTCAGAGCTGAATTTGAGGTCGCATGTCTGTGTGGGCATGTCCTTCATGAATCTAGACGTACTAAGAACAGAACTATAGGTACCAGACGGGAGAACACAGTATTTGCAACTAACCAATAACTTGTGAGTGACTGGGTAAGGTACTTTTTCCCTTACACAGATCTCTTGGGCAGCCCACGCATCAAGGAACACAGGAAAATACAGAGAGGCGGCGTCATGGCCGCCATTGCACTTGATACAGCGGAGAGGAGGCGGCAGACGATTGCCCTGATGCACATCCCTACAACAGATTACACACTTGGCTGGGTGTCGACATTAGGTTCTAGTGTGGTTAAAACGAAGACACTGGTAGCTGCACATCAGGTTCGAAATGTACTGTCTAACTGTTATAATTTCATAGCCTACTTTGGTCTTGGACAGAAGCACCACTATATCAAAAGTGATAAAAATAGTGCAGGTGGGCATTAGAGAGGAGTCTACCATTTTTATAACCCGATGGATGGAAATGACACACTGATCAGAGAGATAAGATTGGATTTCAGCCTCAGTTAAACAGTCAAGCAGCCTAGTTTAATTAAAGCCACAGGAAGAATTCAGAGGTCCAAGGGCCTCGACACAAACAGGGTTGCTGTGGAGAAGTTAGGTGGTAAGCGGTTGTTGCCATTGAGAATCGGAAGCAGCAGGGCTCAAAATTGCAATACCTTTCTGAACAATAAACGGATTTACCACGGCGAAGGGCTGACAGTCTTCAGTATAAGAGACCATGAGGAACCGTGGTGCAGCTGGAAGGGATTTTGAATCGTTAGCCTCATACCGTTTACGTTTCATAGACGTCGACTGTGAAGATGATTTGTTCACGGCGAGAAAATCCCCCAAGATTGCCAGCATCTCCAGTGGCATGCTCCTTCACAAATGGGGGCACCTGCCCTAGGTGACTATTCGCACCTCCCCAACACCTGACTGAGGAATCATACGGCAATTTGGGAAGGTTGCAGCTCAGGCAATCATCCCTCTCTGGGCCTGGCCTGTACCATGGGGTACGTGCCAACTCTACCTGCCGACACGGGGCTGAAAATTACGCGTTACCCACTCACCGGTTACATATCAGACGCGTGAGCCAGCCTTCGGGAGTGCACAGTGAGGAAGAAGAAAACGAGGACCCTCGAACACCCAAGCGGAGGAACGAGAGGAGAAGGTAAACAAAGAAAGGAAAAGGGAACGAACAGATAATGCGGAACATTCCAAGTAATACCCCAGACATGTTCCGCAAGGGAGGGGAAAAAAGAATAGTGAGAGGACATACATGCAGCACAGAAGGGAGAAAATGCTGCAAAGGCTGGGGCCCCACGGTAGCCGAGCACAAACCCGCCAAAAAGTGGCGAGCCCCACTGGGGGGTGCGGCACAATGGTTGGAGCCGAGTCAGTAGACTGTGTGGCCACATTCACGGGTGGCCCTGCCTCTGACACTGTAGGAGATACCCACGATGAGACAAAAATAGGTGACAGTGGTAGGACACACGGGACAGGTCTCACATCTATGTATGTTCTACTGATACGTGATGTGTAGCAAGGAGTAGGGTGTTGTGTTCAGATAGGGAAGGATGCCGATACTGCTTAGGTCGGGTGTGAATTGGAATGCTGCTGTTGAGGACGTGGGAAACATTTCACATTTTCAGGCACTATGAGAAGTAGTCGAAACTTTGGAAATCAAAGGCTGTACAGTCACATCCGTATACAAACCACCGGACGTTGATCTCAAAATCAATCTAGCAGATAACTTTTCTAGTCAACACACGCAAATAGTGACTGGTGACTTCAACTGTCACAGCACCACGTGGGGGCTATGAGCATGATGATGAGAATGGTATTACAATAATGGGCGGAAGGGAACCATCTGAGCCTTATACATGACCCTAAGCAACCTGCATCTCATCAGTGGCAGATGGAAAAGCAGATACAATCCTGATCTGATATTTTGCAGCGAGAACATCTCACAACAGCGCATAAAATCTGTCTGCAATCCTATTCCAAATACACAGCACAGACCGAACATGTGCGAAATCTACGCAGCAGTTAGACCACAGACAGTTCCGTTCAGAAGTAGGTTATACTTCAGGAAATCCAACTGGCCGAAGTTTACAGAAACGCTGGACGCTGCAATTCCCAATACAGAACCTTCACCTGACTCATATGACACTTTTGTGAGGGCTGTAAAGAGGTGCTCCAGAATTGCAATGCCTCGGGGTTGTCGAACATCATACATTCCTGGTCTAACTTCAGAACTCACTGCCCAATTTACAGAGTATAAGGTGCTATTCTAAGAAGATCCATTCGACGAGACAATGCTACTGGCTGGGAAGAAACTTATTGCATCTCTGAAGAATCCAAAAGGAATTCTGGGGTTAAAACGACGGAAGAACTTGATCTCATCAGAAACAGTCAAAGCGTGGAGATTATTGAGACGCCTCAATAATGGCCCAAACCAGATCCACATCACACTGCAGCATTACTGCAGATCAGATAGCAAACCAACTGCTCATGAATGGGAAAGGAAGCCATAGAATCAAAGTTCCGAAAGTACAGCAAGAGGCCCAAGAACAAACGAGGAATCTGACTCTTCCTTTCCAGATTTCTGAATTAAACAAGGCTATTAAGGAGAGCAAAACTGGTAAAGCATCCTGTCTAGATGACTTCCGTATGGAGCAACTCAAGATTTTCGGTCCAGAAACAAGAAAGTGAATCCTGCAGCTTTTCAACAACTGCATGAACCAGTGCCATATACCAAAGATCTGGCGAAAGAGCAGGGTGATAGCTCTTCTGAAACGTGGAAAGGAAGCAAATCATCCCAAGAATTTCAGAACAGATAGCCTTTTGTGTCACCCTTATAAACTGTTCGAAAGTATGATTCTGAATAGAATCCTACCAGTAATAGACCCTGTTCTCATACCTGAACAAGGAGGATTTCGACCAAACAGAAGCTGCACAGGGCAACTTTTGAATCTCACTCAGTTTATAGGGAATGGCTTTGAAACCCGTCAAGTAACTGATGTGGTCTTCGTGGATCTCACAGCAGCGTATGATACTGTCCATCATCGGTTACTCCATGCAAAATTATACAATATGATCAAGAACGCCCACCTCGTTAGACAACTCAGCACCCTCCGCCAAAACCGTAGGTTTTTTTGTTGAATTTCAAGGACAACACAGTCGCTGGAGAGCGCAGAAAAATGGTCTACCTCAGGGAAGTGTCTTGGCTCTACTTCTCTTCAACATTTATACCAACGACCAGCCATTGACCCCAGGCACAAAGAGATTCTTATATGCAGATGACCTAGTCCTTGCTACACAGAGCTCATGCTTTGAAAGAGTGGAAAGAAACCGGACAACAGCACTTAGAACATTGTGAAACTATTACAATCGGAACCAACTCAGACCAAACCCTTCGAAGACACAAGTGTGTGCCTTTCATTTAAGGAACAGGGAAGCTAATCGTGAGCTACATATTGCATGGTCAGGCATCCAACTACATCATCATCATCATCATCATCATCATCATCATCATCATCATCATCATCATCATCATCATCATCATCATGTACCTAAATACTTGGGAGTCACTCTCGATAGATCTCTGACATTCAAAACTCACTGCAAGAACACCAAAATTAAAATCTCCGCTCAAAACAACCTATTTCGCAAACTAGCGGGGACACAGTGGGGATCACATCCACAAACTATTCGCTGTTCTGCAATGGCACTGTGCTGTTCTACTGCTGAATATGCTTCTCCAGTCTGGTACAGGTCATCTCATGCCAGACAAGTAGACATTGCTCTCAACGAAACCTGCAGGTTGATCACAGGTTGCTTAAGACCTACCTAAACTGATATGCTCTACTGCCTGGCTGGAATAGCGCCACCATGGGTACACAGAACAGCGGTTGCTAACAAGGAGAGACTGAAAGTGGAACAGGACAGTGCCCATCCACTGCATGGACATAATCCACCACAGCAACGGCTGAGATCGAGAAAGAGCTTCCAGAGGAAAGAGCTTCCAGAGAACATCCGAGAAGCTCACCATTTCACCAGAGAAGGCAAGGCTGGAGTTATGGAAGAAGTCGACGCCTCACCTGCAGACGCCAGAAGCTGAAGAACTACCACCTGGACGCAACAAGAGCTGGCTGGTGTGGAAATCTTTAAAAAGTTTACAGTCAGGAGTCAGACGATCCAGAGACAACCTGAAGAGATGGGGCTTCATAACAGAAGATACGTCCTGTGATTGTGGACAAGAACAAACCACAAGCCACATGCTCCAGTGCCTTTTGTGCCCTACATCCTGCACGAAGATTGATCTCCTGCAAGCCACTCCAAGCGCCTTGGAGGTTGCAAAGTACTGGGCACATGTAATATAAATACAATATTTACTGACGTGTGTGACTAGTGTAGGTGTTTGTTTGCAGCCAAGACAAGATTTTAGAAAAGTAAGCAACAGAATCAAAATTGAATGAAGAATGGACAGAGTGAGTTCTGTTATAATGTTGTTACGTAAATTCTTCAAAAGAAGGAACTTAATGATAAGTACTGACTTATCTAGGAGAAAGGTTCCAAGATAGGGTTTGACAGTGTAAAAGTCTAGCGTACATTTTTTGCTATTGTACCTTCAGAGACAAGTATTTACGGGATACGCTGAAGCTTTTTCCTAGTACAAAAACGTAATAAAATCAATATGGAAAAGGAAAGAAAAACTAAATAAGTATTCAACTTGCGCCATTTATACGGACACATTTCTGGTATAGGAAGTAACACTGCTATGCGGTAGTACAGAATCTACTGTATTTCTACAGTAGATCAGTTTTCCA
Source organism: Schistocerca americana (assembly GCF_021461395.2). NCBI lineage: Eukaryota > Metazoa > Arthropoda > Insecta > Orthoptera > Acrididae > Schistocerca > Schistocerca americana. The sequence continues at coordinate 11,432,380 of NW_025725481.1, read as the reverse complement.
CTTCCATATTCTGTAGCTGTTAGTCAGCCTATGTAGTGGAATTAACATGCAGGCAGTTTTCACAAAACGTAGATCTCACAGCCTTAACCATAAAGTTAGTAACAGTAAATTACTCAATTTTAAGGAAACAGTACCTGAAGATATTTGTTCCAAAACAGCGAAACTGCGACATCAAGGAGTGTAAAGGGCAGATCAAGAATGTTGGTTGTTTCGTTGGTTGATTGGGGATGGGCTGGGGTGGCAGGAGGGGACCAAAAAGCAACGTCATCAGTCCTGAGATCTAAGGTGGCAGAAACAGAGAGAGACAACACAAAGGACAGTCAGTCAGTCAAGGGGAAGGTGAAATGGGCAAAGAAAGAGGTTAAAGGTATGAAAGGGCAGCAGGGAGAGGACAGATCAGGATGGGGTGGGCGCAAAGAGAGAGAGCAGGACCGTCACAGATACGCAATGCGCTTTGGGGCATCAGCTCCACCATTCATACCATATCATACACCACAACATACCATACAGAATACCGTAGCATGCGCAATACCATGATCGTGACAATGTGGGCAACACCACGAGAAGATCAAAAAAGGGGAATCAAAATGGCAGAGAAACCAGGCAAAATGCAGGGGAAAAAGGGGAGAAGAACCCGGCCACTGTGGAGACAAGGCCAACGGCTCCATAAGCAATGTGAACGCTAACTAATGGCCTCCAGTTCCAGACGAATATTCGATGATTTGAACACCGGAAGAGACCATTTTCGCGAAGAAAACCGAGGAAAGATGTTACCATATGAGGATCATCTGCTAACACGCAGGACAAGGAAGGTTGGAGGGGATATGTAGTAAGAAGGGCCGAAACGCAGGGGCAATCCAGCAAAATATGGATCACGGTGGTGGGGGGCCCCGCAACTACAAGGTGAGGAGGATTGGGAGATAGGCTCACTGCTGGGTAAAAAACTACTGGTCAACCTAGTATGGCCAATACGAAATGGCAGAGGGTGGAAGACGCCCAATGGGAGAGTTGAACGAGAGAATGCCATGTGGAGCTACCCCAGGGAAGGAAGGGGGAGAAGTATCGACGCCATAGGTACTAGGAGGGAGTTATTCCCCAAATGGTTTATCTCACACTACAGAGAGAAAATTTATAAGTGGAGGTCAAACTCCAAAGAGGGACCAGAAACACTAAACAAGGAAGGATCAAAAAGAAAAAGCAATGGCAACAAAACTGGAAGGAACACAGAAAACCAGATGGCTGGCCAGGTCAACATACTGTAGGTATGAAAACCAAGGGGGGGCCAGAGGGGCCAGAGGGGGAGGGGTTACGACAGGGAGGAAAGGAGGATAAGTGCAGAGCGGTAAGGAAGAAAGGGCTGGTATAACTATGGGTCCTGTGTAAGCCATGCATGAACTTATGGTAGAACCCCAAGCGTCAGGGACGGGGGGGGGAGACCAAATATGGAAAACGTATTTAATGAACAAGAACTAAGTACACACATCAAAATAGATTTGCACCACCTTGGTTCCTAGAGTTCCAGAACATGTACAAAAAATTGGAAGAGAGATCAACATAAACAACATTCCCCCCATTTTATTGCTCATGAAAACTACACATAGCATGTTGTACCACCATCCAGCGAGACCTTCAGAGGTGGTAGTTCAGATTGCTGTGCACACTGGTACCTCTAATACCTAATAGCACGTCCTCTTGCACTGATTCATGCCTGCATTCGTCGTGTCATACTATCCACAACTTCATCACAGCACTGTTGGTCCAGATTGTCCCATTCCTCAATGGCGATTTGGCGTAGATCCCTCAGAGTGGTTGGTGGGTCACGTCGTCCATAAACGGCCCTTTTGAATCTATCCCAGCCATGTTAGATAGGGTTCATTTCTAGAAAATATGCTGCCACTCTAGTCGAGCGATGTCGTTATCCTGAAGGAAGTCATTCACAAGACGTGCACGATGGGGGCGCGCATTGTCGTCCATGAAGACGACCGCCTTGGCAATATGCTGCAGATATGGTTGCACTGTCGGTCGGAGGATGGCATTCACGTATTGTACAGTCATTACAGTGCCTTCCATGACCACCAGCGGCGTACGTTGGCCCCACATAACGCCACCCCAAAACAGCAGGGAGCCGCCACCTTGCTGCACTGCCTTGGCAGTGAGTCTAAGGCGTTCAGCCTGACCGGGTTGCCTACAAATAGGTCTCCAACGATTGTTGGTTGGTTGGCTTTTGGGGGAGGAGACCAGACAGCGAGGTCATCGGTCTCATCAGATTAGGGGTGGACGGGGAAGGAAGTCTGCCGTGCCCTTTGAAAGGAACCATCCCGGCATTTGCCTGGAGCGATTTAGGGAAATCACGGAAAACCTAAATCAGGATGGCTGGACGCGGGATTGAACCGTCGTCCTCCCGAATGCGAGTCCAGTGTGCTAACCAATGCGCCACCTCGCTCGGTCCCAACGATTGTCTCTAAGGCATATGGGACACTTATGAGTGAAGAGAACGTGATGCCAATTCTGAACAGTCCATTCTGCATGTTGTTGGGCCCATCTGTACCGCACTGCATGGTGTCGTGGTTGCATAGATGGACCTAGCCATGGACTTTGGGAGTGAAGTTGCGCATCATGCAGCCTACTGGACACAGTTTGAGTCTTAACACGATGTCCTGTGGCTGCACAAAAAGCATTACTGAACATCGCGTTGCTCTCAGGGTTCCTCCGAGCCATAATCCGTAGGTAGCGGTCATCCTCTGCCCTTGGGCGGCCTGATCGAGGCATGTCATCGAAAGTTCTTGTCTCTCTCTCTCTCTCTCTCTCTCTCTCTCTCTCTCTCTCTCTCTCTCTCTCTCTCTCTCTCTCTCTCTCTCTCTCTCTCTCTCTCTCTCTCCCCATCTCGTCCATGCCCAAACAACATTGCTTTGGTCCATTCTGAGACGCCTGGACACTTCCCTTGTTGAGAGCCCTTCCTGGCACAAAGTAACAATGTGGAAGCGACCAAAGCGCGGTATTGACTGTCTGGACATGGTTGACCTACACACAACATGTACCTCCTTCCTGGTGGAATGACTAGAATTGATCGGTTGTCGGGCCTCCTCTGTGTAACAGGTGTTGCTCATGCATGGTTCTTTACATCTTTGGGTGGGTTTAGTGATATCCCTGAACAGTCAGACTGTCTGTAATACAACATCCACAGTCAACGTCTAATTCCAGGGGTTCTGGGAACTGCGGTGATGCAGAACTTTTTTATGTGTGTACATCGACAATAAGATAAAATATTAGCAACCTATAAATACTGTCAAGTATTTTTGCTTTTATAAGTATTGTAGATAACAGACCATACATAAAAGACACCGAAAATACCTTTAACATTTGTGTGTCCTACCATTATGTTTTTCATTTTTCAACGTAACTCATTGACAAAGAAGGTCAAGTGAAAAAATGTGAGACAACTTACACTTTTGAGCAATATGATACGATTTTCTAGCAATTATGACGAAAATACAGAAGTACATTTTCCAAGAAATTAACCATGTAAAAGAAATACACTCACTAAAAACTTAAATACAAAGTAATGATGTTCCACAAATGCGAGAGAAGATGCCATGCACTATTTTGAAGATTGTGATATACAGATTCATTTTCCAAAACCTTTGGAAATTCTACACAATGAGGTAAATGTAACCAATCTTCAATGTAAAATTACATTTTCAGTTAGTTTCATTGAGCAATATCAATGCTGCATATTTTAGTTGTTAAATATCCCCCCCCCCCCCCCGAGAGTGACTGAATAATCTACAAGAGCACTTACCTCCTCTGCTAACTCCAAGGGCGAGATCGTTTGCCTTCTCGACCTTTTATGTGTATGGAACTGTAAGAAATGAATGAGCACACATTGTACAACGTAATAATGTAATTTACTAGTAATGTCACAAACATAATTAACCGCAACACTAAGAATTTCCCTGGTGCTAATAAAACAGGACTTCATTTCTAAAATGTCTGAAATTTTTTCATATTAAGGCATATATAACAAATTCTAATTCTAAGTCTGTTTCTTTGCAGGATTTCACAGGCAAAGCGCCCTCTTACAAAGTCAAGAAACTGAAATATCACAGGATCCGTCGTTTGAACTAAACCCTAGCTGCTCAGTCCTCAAAATGTTAATATGCATTTCCTTTTATTGCTCATCTTAATACCGGAGGAAAACTCATTTCAAAACGAAAACCACCATAAAATATAACTTCAGTGGCAAAATGAGGTGGAACTTTTGTTACAATTAATGAACTATTTACTGACATGTAAAAATAATGCTAGAATACATAGGAATCTGGTTCCTTGAGTCATCATTTAATTACAAAAATGTTATGCACTAATGATACTGAAAATTCTATCCCCAAAAAGTGTCACATGTGAGTGAAATAAGCTTTGTCTGGGGACATGATAGCAGCGTATATTCCAGATGTAAAGGGACTGGCATCTACAGAGAACCGGATCTAAGGGGACGCGATTTAAAGGGCAACAGTATAGCAATGCATGTTTCAGGGAAGATAATCTTACCACTTATTGAACATCCAGCGTCAGATTACCCACTTCGCCAGTTTATATTCAAGATAACTCCCCTTCTCACAGGAAACCACCGGGATTTTATCAAGGTCATCCAGGGGAACTAACCGCACTCCTTAGGCAATTTTACGAGTTATATTGAAGATCATGACGTAACTCGATGAAGGTTATTTGATATAGTCTTAAAACTCGCATGTAGCCACTCCACGTCTCTCAGCCAATTGGAGCACAATAAAATAGTAGGAAACCAAGGTGGACCAATAAGATCCGAGCTCACCTTCGTCCCCCCCCCCCCCCACCCTCCCCCTCATTATAACCCTTAATAACTAAGTCGACTGTGTAGGCTTTTCCATTCGAAGTCTGAGCATTACTGGGAAGAAACTCATGTTTGCTGCAACTAATAATTATCTAGCGGCAGGGTTTGGATGTAACTATTATAGTCCCTACAACAAACTAACCAACAGATTATAAACAATTTTGTTTTTGTAATACATTTTTACTGTATTTTGCTTATTAATATTTTTCATTTTTATTTACAATGGTATGTATTTGATGTACACACAATGCGTCTATTTACTACACTATGTGATCAAAAGCATCCGGCCAACCCCAGAAACTTATTTTTTCATATTAGGTGCGTTGTGCTGCAACCTACTGCCAGGTACGCCATATCACCTATCTCAGTAGCCATTAGACATAGTGAGAGAGCAGAATGGGACGCTCCGCGGAACTCACGGACTTCGAACATGGTCAGGCGATTGGGTGCCACGTGTGTACACGAGATTTCCAGACTCATAAACCTCCCTAGGTCCACTGTTTACGATGTAACAGTAAAGTAGAAATGGGAAGGGACACGTACAGCACAAAAGCGCACAGGCCGACCTCGCCTGACTGACAGACACCACCAACAATTGAAGTGGGTCGTAATGTGTAACAGGCAGACATCTATCCAGACCATCACACCATAATTCCAAACTGCATCAGGATCCAATGCATGTACTATGACAGTTAGAGAGGAGTTGAGAAAACTTTGATTTCATGGTTGAGCAGCTGCTCATAAGCCACACATCACGCCGGTAAATGCCAAACGACACCTCACTTGGTGTAAAGAGAGTAAACATTGGACGATTGAACAGTGGGAAAACGATGTGATGAGTGATGAGTCACGGTACACAATGTGGCGATCCGATGGCAGGGTGCGGGTATGGCGAATGCCCAGTGAACGTCATCTTCCAGCTTGTTTAATGCCAACTGTAAAATTCGGAGGCTGTGTTGTTATGGTGTGGTCGTGTATTTCATGGGGAGGGCGTGCACGCCTTGTTTCGCGTACCACTATCACTGGACAGTCCTACATTGATGTTTCAAGCACCTTGTTGCTTCCCACTGTTGAAGAGCAGTTTGGGGATGGTGAGTGCGTATTTCAACTTGATCTAGCACTTGTTCCTAAATCACGGCCTGTGGCACAGTGGTTACACGACAACAAAGTCCCTGTAATGGACTGTTCTGCACAGAGACCTGACCTGAATCCTATAGAAACCTTTGGGATATTTTGGAACGCCGACCTCGTGCCAGGCCTCACCGATCGACATCGATGCCTCTCCTCAGTGCAGCACTCCATGAATAACGGGCTCCCATTTCCCAAGAAACCTTCCAGCGCCTGAATGGAGAAGCTCTCATCAAGGCTAAGGGTGGGCCAACACCATATTAAATTCCAGCATTGCCAATCGAGGGCGCCAAGAACTTTCACGTGACTTTCAGCCAGATGTCTGGATACTTTTGATCACATAGTGTCATTTGTTAATCTGCACAGATGAACCGTATGTTATGATGCAGCAGCCCTCATCAAATCTCTATATACTGACAGTTTATGGAGCCGCACCAATGCCATAAAGCAGGCACACTAATTCTCTATCGAGATAACATTTGAGACCACACTATGCACACCATTAGCCCGCCACTGGGCGCCATCTGCATCTACACAGTACTCGCATATGTTTGATATGAGTGCCAACAAACTCCACATTCTGTGATCCATTCACTTCATCATTGATTACGCCAATAACCTACTTGTTTTCTGGTATTATTTCAAAAGGATTATTAGCTGCGTGTCCGGAAGTGTTCAGTTCTTCAGGAGTATCTAATTGTTTCACATGGATCCCTGCCTTTAACCCAGTAGATTAAACTGACTACATCCATACAATGTAACTTGGGATTGACGAAGTTTGGCTTCGCAAACTCATACTGAAAGCGGTACATGTGGAGTTTGGAGAGGTCCACAACACACATACCAATCTAGACAGCCTTCATGGACTGCACTGGAATCTAGGACATCTCTACAGTCTTTCATTAACATGGAAATCCATGACAACATTGCTCGGAGTAGTTTTTGCGCGTGATTCTAACATTCCATACCAAATCTGTGGCATTACTTAATGTTTCTACAGGGCAGAATACGAGGTGCATTCAAGTTCTAAGGCCTCCGATTTTTTTTCTCCAGACTGGAAAGAGATAGAAACATGCGCATTGTTTTAAAATGAGGCAGCGTTCATTGTCAATACGACCCAGAGATGGCAGCACCGTACGGCAGATAGAATTTTATCGCCAGCGGCGAGAATGAGAACTGTTTTAAATACTTAAAATGGTGACTTCTCCTTACTTTAACAGCGTGCAATCATTCGTTTTCAGAATTTGGTGGTGTGAAACCAACTGAAATTCATCGACAGTTGAAGGAGACATGTGGTGATGGAGTTATGGACGTGTTGAAAGTGCGGTCATGGGTGCGACAGTTTAATGAAGGCAGAACATCATGTGACAACAAACCGAAACAGCCTTGGGCTCGCACAAGCCGGTCTGACGACATGATCAAGAAAGTGGAGAGAATTGTTTTGGGGGATCGCCGAATGACTGTTGAACAGATCGCCTCCAGAGGTGGCATTTCTGTGGGTTCTGTGCACACAATACTGCATGATGACCTGAAAATGCGAAAAGTGTCATCCAGGTGGGTGCCACGAATGCTGATGGACGACCACATGGCTGCCCGTGTGGCATGTTGCCAAGCAATGTTGACGCGCAACGACAGCATGAATGGGACTTTCTTTTCGTCGGTTGTGACAATGGATGAGACGTGGATGGCATTTTTCAATCCAGAAACAAAGCGCCAGTCAGCTCAATGGAAGCACACAGATTCACCGCCACCAAAAAAATTTCGGGTAACCGCCAGTGCTGAAAAAATGATGGTGTCCATGTTCTGGGACAGCGAGGGCGTAATCCTTACCCATTACGTTCCAAAGGGCACTACAGTAACAGGTGCATCCTACGAAAATGTTTTGAAGAAGAAATTCCTTCATGCACTGCAACAAAAACGT